>NC_056743.1:1313551302-1313605014 GCF_019279795.1 Protopterus annectens | reverse complement strand
ATCTCAGGAAGCCAGGTCCCCCAGGTCTGGAAGAAAGCCTTTATTATTCCTCTCCATAAAGGTGGCAATAATAATGACATCCCAAACCTTTGCCCTATCACCATCCTATCCCCTATTTCTAAGCTACTTGAAAAGTGTGTACACCAACATATCTTACCCTACCTCATCAATAATCAACTTCTTATCCCCACACAACATGGCTTTAGACCAGGTCATAGTACCTCCACTGCCCTCCTCTCCTTCCTGGAAACAATCAACAAAGCCTGCGACTCTGGCCACTTCATATCCACTCTTCCTTGACCTCTCTAAGGCATTTGACACTATTTGCCACAACCTCCTTCTTAGCAAACTCTCTAAACTTAACCTATTCTCCTCCTCTACCCAGTGGTAATCAAGCTATCTCACAAACATGCAACAAGCAGTTAAATGGAAAAAAAGTTACCTCACCCTTCCTTATTACATCCATAGGCATCCCCCAAGGTTCCATTTTAGGCCCCTTATTATTCAGCATATTCACAAATGATTTCTTCCAAACCATTCCAAATTCCAGTCTCATCCAATATGCTGATGATTCTACTATAATCTGTTCCTCCTCTTCCATCATAACTCTTAATAATCTAACACAAGTCGCCTTCTCTTCCACCAAACAGTGGACAACCATCTAGCCCTTAATGCAACCAACACAAAATTTATCCCCGGGATTCATGAAGTTCGGCGCAAGGATGGTGTTAGCCTTGCGCCGACTGTGCGGTGTAGAGATGACGCAGCAGCACCACATGCATATTAATGAAGGCACACTGCCACAAAGTCCACGTGCATAGGAAACGTGCGCGAGTGCAGGGGGCATGTCTAAGTGCTGCACGGAGGCATGATCATGTCGGCTGCAGATACGCAACCTAAAATGCTGACTAGTACAGCCTGCCTCTAATAATAATCACTCCTGTCAGTGTCTGTGGATACTGAAATGTATGCAAAGCATACAAGACAGTTTTGCGAACACCAAAATAAAAAGTAAACACAAAGGCACGTAGCTGAATATTGAGTCCCCGTCCCTCAAACAAATGACATTTAAAACCCCGTGCCCATATTCCATTGTAGTGTTGATTGTTATACCAAGTGGAAGCGAAACTCAACGTGTTACCGCGCCGCTGCCCTTTGCTAAGCCTAGCCCAATGGTTAGGGTTACCACCTCTCCCACTTTGTGAGGGACAGTCCCTCTCTGGACAGTTGTGTCCTTACCAAAACTATTAAAAATGTTAAATGTCCTGCAATTGTAGGACATAATTATGTCCCATATTTTATGTAATAGTTCCATAAAATAGTTAATTCTGTATCTAAACTACCTAAATGTCACAAGAAACACAATAAGCAACTAAACCACTAAAAGAATAAGCTGCCACTTAGGCATAAAAGTAAAGTACTCTCCTTTGTACTGACCGTGGGTATGTGTCAGCCTGTAAAATCTGATGTGTGCCCCGAAGATGTCCCACTCTGGCTATCTGAAGAGGTGGCAACCCTACCAATGGTCATAGCATTCGCTCAGTATCTGCCCATTCGCGGTCCAGGTCGTCCTTGTCTAGATGGCCCAAAGATGAATGGGTATTACCCGGGTCTACCTACCATGTCATGAAAGATAGGTATTTGCGTGTACCTATGTGCATGAAGTTTAGCATGTGGAAGATCAGATATGCCAGGGTTGTCCTCACAACCATATTGGTACCAGAGATATGTAGAGTACACAATGTGTTCTGTTGTCTGTGCCATGGGCCATCAACCAGAGAAGGAATGAATGGTGTGTGTGGAATATGGGGGTGGGGGGTGATGGGTAATGTAATAATTTTCCAAGGGGAGACTGGGTCGGATGCACAATAGGTGGACTGGAGGTGTAAGAGGGAGCAGTGGGTGAATCAGAAAGGAAACCAAAGAACAAACATTCACATCCGTAACACAACCTGACAGGCCATACTGCAGAACACAATCCCACAAATATATGAACATTAAAATGTGCGATACACATGTAAAGAAATGTTACCGGCTCACACCCACATAATCGTCTGGCCTGAACTGAACCCCAACACACCTGGATACATAATTGAATTCCATCATCCCCACCACAGCACACCACCCCCCCTTGCTGAACATCCACCAAAACCACCCATACATGGGCTGCTAACTTGGCGCAGCCATATCTGCACATAGTGACCCCTACCCACATCTAGTAGGCAGTTGCACCCTAGGCAGTCTCAGGCTTGCAAACTAGGTATCCCATGCATACATAACCCTACCACATTTTCGAATAGCCAGCTGAATGGGGTCTGTCGTTTACAATTTTTGGACATCCCTCATGGGATAAGTGTCTGTTCTCAAGATTAGACTTTGTGGCATAACACGATGTCCACCCCCGTTGACATCCGGGAACTAGGGCTACCACCTGTCCCACTTTGCGAGGGACAGTCCCTCCTTGACCAGTTGTGTCCTGCATAAAAATTGGAAAAATGGCAAATGTCCTGAGATATCAGGACAAACATATTTCCTATATTTAATGTAATAGTTGCATAAAACAGTTATTCTGTTTCTGAAACACCTAAATGTTATAAGAATCAGAATAAGTAACTGAAGTGCTACAAGAATAAGCATTTCTGTAGGCAAAACAGTGAAGTTCCGTCCTATGTACTGGCTGTGGGTATGTTTTGCCTTGTAAACTCTGACATTTGTACAAAACATGTCCCACTGTGGGCATTTGAAAAGGTGGCAACTCTGCCAGGCACAAGTCAGATTACCAGTACCTGACCACAACCCTGCTCAGCCTCCTGCAGAACCTACGACCCGGGATTAAACACCTGACCATGATGCACATCTCCCCACATGCATTATTGGGAATAAATACCTTTCACATGTTCCCATGAAGCTTCCCCATAGTCATCTTCCAAATAGTACATGTCCACAAATTGTATACTCCGTCCATGTTCCTCGTCGTAATGATGCACACAACCCCTGTATACAAATGGTACAGGTACCTCCCGTATGCGGTCGTTCATATACATGGCCATGTATAACTCCAGATATGTAGTCATATATCTATAAATGAACATACTTACATTTGCATAGCTACACATCACAAATACATGCATATAAGTACTTGTCAGGTATGTGTCCAATTCATAAATATGTATACTTGCAAATGTATACATATGCCTCTCAGAAACATATGAACAGTAACATGTACTATACATATGTACACCAACTGACTGTCACATATGTTGCCAGTACTGCGGAATGCCTGTAGTAATGTCATATATCCTAATTACCATCCATACAGAATGTATCACGGATGGTTTAGTGGTAGAACTAGTGACTATGCTGTTCCTGTTCCCAGGTCCAAGCCATACAAGGGCTGCTAATTTTAAATGATGCCCACAAAAATGGCAGTCAGAAATAGGGTGATTATGGCACCTCAAAACAGACGTAAGCAGGTATGCACGACGGTAACTGGTGGCCATTCAACAATATGGGAAATGTAAAAATGCATGTAGGTGTATATGCATGTGAATGTACAGACAAACAGATATATATATATATATATATATATATATATATATATATATATATATAGGAACATGGACACAATAAAGCAGTCCTAACAAATGTGAAGGGAAACAGCAGCGGACCCCCCCTAATAGTATTTAGTGCTATCATATCAAGCCACCCAGAGGTGAGCAAACCTCCTGCATCCCAAAACACAGGTAGGATGCTAACAGTGGAACTAACTGTGTACACGTGCTAAGTCTGACTTTCAAACAAGTAAAGGGCAGTCCCCATCACAATTCAGATGAGCCAAACCAGAAGACTTAATGAACACCCTGACCATTATATAAATGTATGTCCCAGGACTATATGCTTGGAATGTCTGAATATACTTGGAGTGAATCAACATGTAGGACGGGCCCAGAGCAGTAGGAAATGGTGCATGTGTAGTGGTGCAGTTTTCCTAACTGGAGAATGGATGCCTGTTGTGTCTGTGACGTGTTGAGGCGTGTGTATGGATAACTATGAACTATGGGTATACATATAAATGAAGCAGCATACAAATAGTGTAGTGGTTAGAGCATGTGCTTAATGAACAGGCATTCACTTTTGAAGTTTGACTATAGCACATATCATTTTCCATGTGGAATGAATGTCGTGTTGCTGTAAAAATGACATAATAACATGTAAAAGTGAACTTGAGTATCGCATGGGACTTTTAACCAGATCATTTCAATCAAAGGGGTACTCTCATAATGAATAAGGCACAAGTAAGCACATATAAGCGGCAGTAAACATATATAAGAAACATGTAAAATTAGACCAAGCGAAAAGAAAACTATGAGAGCCAGCAAAAGTGTATGATAAAATAAAACCGTTTAATCTTGTGAGCGCTTTCGGCAAGGACGTTGCCTTGCCTTCATCAGACAAACAGTAAAAACAGTTAAACAGGTTCTCTTTATACTCAATTAAGCTGATTACGTCCATCAGCTTAATTGCAAAACAGCATGCCAAAAACATTGTGTCAAAAACATAAGTATTGCTACAGGCATAATATGTTAATTCAAAGCACAAAATTACAGATATATCGTATATAAAAATCCAAGTGTTGTTATCAAACCATAACAACCCAACACTTTTTAACTAATCATAAATTGTGTAGAAATCCGACTAAATAAACTTGAATGCACCTATCCCAATGTGCCTATCTAGCTATCAAAATAGAGTGAAACTCGAATAAGCAACGGTCAAGTGTGCGCAAGTAACCAAAAATCAATGAAATATCTGTTGTTATGTATTTTTCAAATTCCTACCCATGTTTGTATTAGTATATGTTAAATTTTTTTTTTTTTTAATGTTAAATTTTTTTTTTTTTAAATAGATAAATGAATAGATAAACCAAGCAAAACATAATTATTTCATATACCTAAAACTAGTTTATAAATCCAATTGGTTAAAACAATTTAAAACCAATAAACCTGAGGATGGACAAATGTATCAAACAAATCATGCAAGTCATCTTTTGAGTGAAAGTAGCTTCAAAATACATTTGATGGAGAAACTCTCATTAAGACCTGGGTAAACTTGTGCCCTTGTCTTAATTTGCCAAATAAGCTCATCTATTTCTAAATGGACCTGCCATGGTCCCCCTCTGATGTCAACTGGCCTGTGTTGCAAAATAGCAAATTTAAAACAATGGCCGGGATGATCTAAGCAGTGCTTGGCCAATGCGTTATTGATGTCTTTTTTGCCTATGGCATAACAATGTTCATATATCCATTGTTTAAATTTCCTTTCAGTTTTGCCAATGTAAAAGGCATTACATTGGTTACATAAAGCTACATAGGTAACCCCCTTGGTATCACAATTGTATCTAAAATTGATTTTATATGCCCTATTGTTAATACAAAGTTGATTACTAACCATTATGTGTCTACATTGAGGGCAGGTACCACACTTAAACATTCCATTGATCCTGTTTGGATGCATTTTTTTCTTTTCTAAAAGTGATTTCAAATTTTGGCCGCACCTATAGGTAATTTTGGGCCTCGTACCTAAGGCTTTTGACAATGTTTCATCTCCATTAATGATGTCCCAATTCTTGTTTAAAACATCCCTAATAAGACAATAGTCTAAAGAGTATGTACAGAGAAAGCTAGCCTGGTAAGCTTGAACATTGTTAACTATAACAGTTGTTGCATGATCTAATGAGCTTGTTTGGTTAAGCAAGTTCTCTGTCTCCCTCACACCTTTTGTGTATTACCTCATTTTTAATGTTGGTAACCAAGTTGAGGGGTTAACCCCTATTTATAAACATGTTCTGAAGATGCTCACATTCGGAGTAAAAATCAATTTAGTCCATAATCATTCGAGCAGCTCTAACCATTTGGCCTTTGACAACTGCCCTTTTCTGGTGGTAGGGATGGTTACTTGAAAAGTGCAAAAATGAGTTTGAATATGTTAGTTTTCTATATATTACACTTTTGTATCTACCATTAGGTCTGTCTTTAATTAGCTGTATATCAAGATAGTTAATGGACGTCTCACCTATGTCATAAGTAAACTCCAGAAAGTTTGTAGACTGAGTGATATTGTCAATGAAGGATGGTATAAGAGATATATCCATCTTCCAAATGCAAAACATGTCATCCTGGTACCTTGTGTACCAGGAGACATTATTCTGGAACAGTGGGTCTTTGAACAATGAATTGTGCTCCCAAAGGGCCATGATAGCATTCGTGAAACTTCCGCCACAGGGAGAACCCATGGCTACTCCAGATTTTTGCAAATAAAATTGCCCCTCTAAAACCATAAAGTTGTTGGTCAAAACTATCTCAAGTAGTGTCTCAATTATGTAAATGGTGCTTCCCTCCACTTTCTTTCTTAATGAGCAGAAAATCTCTAATCCACTCTAACCCTACCTGTTGAGGAATAACAGTATAGAGGTCTTTGATGTCAATTGTGAGAAAACACCCATTTGACTGATAATCCAACTTATTGATATTCTTAAGAACCCCCCACGAGTCCTTACAAATCTGTGGCTCACTTTCAATAAGCGGTTTTAACATGCTATCAATATATTTAGCGCAACCATATGTGATTGAGCCTCGACCATCAGCCATTGGTCTAAAAGGGGGTGTGTTTAAAGTTTTATGAATTTTTGGAGTGCCAAATAGGGCTGGTGTTTTGGGTGCTATCATTGTTAGATACTGATACAAGTCCATATCAATTGAACCTTCTAAAAACAAGTCATCTAAAATGGACCTGATCAATCTTTGTATATGCTACATTGACGTCATTTAAGGTAACTTGTATGTATGCAGCTGTGTTGAGCTGTTTAACCATACTATCAACATATACGCCATAGTCCATAAACACCAACCCACCCCCTTTATCTGGCTTTGTGACCCTTATGTTGCATTCATTTAACAAGTTCAAAAAATCATATTCTGTTGTACTAATATTATTCATGACACCTTTGTTTTGATAATTATTACTGTCCCTGATAGCTCTAAAATCTGTTTCACACATTTTTTTCAAAAACATTCAAATCTGGATGTAAAGGTGGGTTGAATAAACTTGAAACTCTTATGGAACTGACAATGCTGGAACCATTGCCCATAAGCAAATTAAGATTAAGCTTGTGGATGAAAAGTTTCAAATCAATAATAGCTTTGGCTATGTCCATTTTCTTCCCGGGGACAAAAGATAACCCTTTAGATAAAAAGTCAACCATTTCTTGATGGACTTCCAAAATGGTATAATTTTAAAGTCCCCTTCCGAGCTTGTCTGGACACGGGCATAAAACCAAGGTCACTAGTGTGAACGTTCTCCTCCGCTGTTTCCTTCTGTTCCTTGTCTACGGCTGGTTCCAACTGGATTGTCGGTTGTTCATTTGGCCATTGGAATCTGACCAAAATCCTGCTGGTTAGATCCCTCCATCCTGTCAGTAATGTTCTGGGAATGTCTACTTTGATTATTGTTTCCCACACCATTATTGTCTCTACTACTGGAATTGTTATTATTATTATTAAGCCTCTCACTTCGTCTTAGTGGCTGGCTTTCACCATTGACATTAGAAACATTCAAATGAGGTGGATTGGAAAGGTCCACCTCTTCATTAGTGTCACTATTGGTGAAAGAGTTTGCTATAAAGCCACTTCATGCATTCAAAGGGGGCTTAGGATAAGCTCATTTGTTAGAATAGTCGGTGATGTCCCTAGCTATTTTTTTTTTCTTTTTTGTAATGAGCATTTTGTTCATTGATGCCTCAATACTACTGTAAATTCTACAGTATTCATATTTATATCTAGGGAAATCAATGTGGGTTTTGATAACATGTTCCAAAATTTCCAATTCACTTTTAAGGATGCCAATATCTGTAGTATAAAAGTTGATAAGGGGCTGTAAAAATTCATACCCTTGGCGGTCAAACAATTCCAAGAGTTCCCGATGAAATGCAGAGTTATCCACTAACCCTGCTGGATATCAGCATTGCCGTAAGCCTTTAGGTATAATCTTTCTCTGAATACACTCATGCAAATATGAAACTTCAAGTTGTAACTTTCTACATTTATAAAGTTTCATATCAAAATCATTGCTATTATTAAGCAGTACATTTTCAGTCTGTTCATCCGAATCTACGGATGAACAATTATGTTCATTAAGTACACTAAAAAAAATTGTTGTAATTAAGAAATACTGTCATAGAAGGGATGTTTCCTTCTTGGTTGGATGAAACATTGTCACTGTGGGGAGACGCTAAATTTCCTTTTACTCCCACTTGGTTGCCAGGTGTTGAACGTAAATTGTTGTTAACTGTGCTCCGAACACTAAAGCTGTCTGTAGCCCCACTTATGGTGCTACTAATGGCCTCACCAGGTTGTAAAGCATTCATACCAGTGCCACTCGTTTCCCCAAGTCTATCATTCAAAATACTTGCTTCATTCGATTTGTTGCTGCAAGAAGCTTCCACCTTCTGTGTTAAAGAATCAACTCGCCCTAGGAGAACCTGCAAAATACATAACAACAGATATTTCATTGATTTTTGGTTACTTGTGCACACTTGATCGTTGCTTATTCGAGTTTCACTCTATTTTGATAGCTAGATAGGCACATTGGGATAAGTGCATTCAAGTTTATTTAGTCGGATTTCTACACAATTTATGATTAGTTAAATAGTGTTGGGTTGTTATAGTTTGATAACAATGCTTGGATGTTATTTACTATATATCTGTAATTTTGTGCTTTGAATTAACATATTATGCCTGTAGCAATGCTTATGTTTTTGACACGATGTTTTTGGCACGCTGATTTGCAATTAAGCTGACGGACGTAATCAGCTTAGTTGAGTATAAAGAGAACCTGTTTAACTGTTTTTACTGTTTGTCTGATGAAGGCAAGGCAACGTCCTTGCTGAAAGCGCTCACAAGATTAAACGGTTTTATTTTATCATACACTTTTGCCGGCTCTCATAGTTTTCTTTTCGCTTGGTCTAATTTTACAAGTTTTTCAGTTTGCGTTTAGTGGTTTATATATAAGAAACAGTAAGCATATGCGACTGAACTTGCGAGGGTGTAAGCAGCACTCAGCATAAGAAATGTATATGAGTATGTACATATGTAATATATATATACCACACACACACACACACACACACACACACACACACATATATATATATATATATATATATATATATATATATATTATATATATATATATATATATATATATGACGAATGAACGTCGTAACAATAAAGCATAGACAAGGGTTGAGAAGGGAATCAACAGCAACTACAGTATCATAGAGTGCTGTCAGCGTATGCCATATCACGCTGGCCAAGAGTAAGAAAAGCACTGCTACACGCACCACAGGCAGGATATTACCAGTGAGAGTAACATAGCTGAATTGCTCAGTCTACTTTACACACAGACAGAGGATAGTCCCTGCTGGGACTACCCAAACATTAATAAGAGCGTTTAGCCCTCCGACCATTACACAAGCAAGGGCAGGTATGTTCAAAGATTAAATGGTGGGAGAGCCTGAGAATACATGAGGTGGGACAACATATGTGTAGGGCCCCTAACATTCTGGAGAGGGCAATGTTTGGAGGTATGTCATGGCTGCAATAACAAGTGCATAATGGAAGTTACACATGTAAGTTGAACACAGGTGGGGTGGAGGAACTATGGGTATGAAATTATGGATCCATACATGCCAGGGTTGGATGGTCTGGTTCTAATTGGACCACCCCGTGGAGGTCAGCGAGTTCGTAATAGGTATATATGCATACACACATGCAGACATCAATATGTAGAAGTAAATTCTCTGTAACACATGCATTCCATTTGCAGACATAAATAATAGGAATGTGCACATACAAACATCGACAGTGCAGAAGAGGGCTGAGACAAAACTGCTACAACGCAGAGACGTGTACAGTGTCCTAAGTCAGTGCTGTGCTGACGATAATCAAATGTGAGGCCCTCCCCACACGTGGAATCATTCCTGTAATCTGCCCGCTACGGCAACGCCAAGTACAAAACCGGTCTAATTGTAAAGAAAATACACTGAACACATCCATAAATAGGCTCCCAATTATATATGTGAATATATATACATATATGTATAGACATATATCTAGATATATAGATATATATGGTTGCAGACATACATATACGTGTGTGTATATATATATATATATATATATATATATATATATATATATATATATATATATATATATATATATATATATATATATATATATATATATATATATATATATATATATATATATATATATATATATATATATGTACATAAATACACACACACACACACACACACACACACACACACACATATATATATATATATATATATATATGTGTGTGTGTGTGTGTGTGTGTGTGTGTGTGTGTGTGTGTGTGTGTGTGCGCGCGTAGATATGTAGAGATATACAGATATGATAGGAAAATGAACACAGGAATGACATATGTCCACAGGTTATGGCAATGAAAGTGGGGAGCCCAGGCAAAAAACATGACACACACAGCATTCCCTTCCACCCCCCCCCCCACAGTCAGACAAGGGAATTATGCACGCAATCAATATAAAGTGTTGTCTGCTCCCCAGACCACAGGCAAGATACAACCGGGGAGGGGACACACTGCTCCCATGGATTTTAATCATGGAACACATATTGGAGCGTCCCTTGCAGGACACCACAAAAATTTTAAAAACAATACAAATGTGATAGATCATCCATCTTGTCTGTGGTGTATACAGACTCAGAATACAAGGTTGGGTAACCCTGATGACCCATGGGCTGAGACAATTGTATGAAATGGGTCCCATGAAGTGGAGAGTGGGCACCATGTAGTGGTGTGTCCAGAACCGACCAGGTCCCAGAGTAAGGATGGGTGCTGTCGAGGAGGCGAGGGTGGGAGAACTATGGGTATCTACTTATGGGTCTAGGTGTGCAGGTGTTGGCTGATGTTGGCCAATATGGACAGCCCTAAGGATGCAAGCGAATGTGTTAATTGGGCAGAGGCTTCGCCCAACGAGCAGTCACACCCACTGTGAGACCCACTAAAGCAAAGTGTAATCTATATGGCAAGGAACAGAATGACCAGATGTAGACATATATATGTAGAGCTATGTGTGTGTATATCCACACATAGCAAGATAGAGATATGCTTCTCCCAAGCCGTAGTACGAATGTATACATACAGAGAATGAATACTGATACATACCCACATATGAATATATACATATGCAGACAACCATAGACCCATATGTCATTATATTATTTATATATATATATATATATATATATATATATATATATATATATATATATATATATCTATATATATATATATATATATATATATATATATATATATATATATATATATACAACAAGATATGAATATACATGTATGCATATATATGCAGATATATCTGTATATATTAATGTAAACAGATATATATATGTTACAGTAAATATACACATGTATATAGCTAGGATATGATACAGCAGTTATTGGTAACATATGTTCACAGGCCAGGCATATTTTGGTGGGAGGTCCAGTAAACAAACGTGTAACACATAGCATCACCCCCCCCCACCCCCAGCTAGGCCGGAGAGACATACAGACACGCAATAAAGGTAAATACACCACTGCTTCCCAGACTACTGGCAGGAAACTACCAGTGGGAGAGATCTGCAAGGTCTACACTTGAAACATAGACATTGATATCCCTTGTGGGACACTAAAAATTAATGACCAGAACCAGGCCCTGTAATGATTTCTCTGACCAGGCTGTAGATGTACACGGACCAGTAGGTTTTGCAAGCCTGATAACACATGAGTTGACACAACGTACATGTGTCCCGACATGAGGAGAGTGGGCAGTGTGTAGTGATTTGTTTATACCCCACTTGCGCCTACAGTAAGGATGAGTGCTGTAGAGGAGTGGCAGGTAGGGGAACTAAGGGTAAGTGATTATGGCCTTAGCCATATTACGACTGCCCCATGGATGTAAGCAATATTGTGATGTGGGTATAGCAGATGCCCATACCTCCCAAACCCTAACAGCACATCTACTGGATAGTCCGTAAACCATTGGGGGAACACATAGGGACCATACCATAGAACTGTCCCCGATTACCAGGGACGGCCGTGATTATGACTCAGAATCTAACTCTGTCCCACCTAAACCCTCCTAGAACTAGTGATATTAGGAGGAAAGGTGGTGGAATACACGTAATGAATAATGACAACATGTAAGAGTCATAAACAGCATGTACCTCAGACAATGTGTATGAGAACATATGCTCTGGCTCTGTCAATGTGTCAGGTTAATAGCATCAATCTTATAAATGTGTCCCTGGTGTCGTTATGCAGTGTCCCTGATTCAGTGTTCATTCTTCCCCATTCGTATGAGAGGTCTGATAGTGACAGAAAGTGCATATTCCACTGACTACCTTAGAAAGATGATAGAATAGGTTAGGGTTACCACCTGTCCACCTTTGCGAGGGACAGTCCCCTTTGGGCAGTTGTGTCCTGCAAAATAATTGAAATATGGCAAATGTCCTGAGATTTTAGGACAAAGATTTCCTATATTGTCTGTAGTAGTTGCATAAAACAATTATTTTGTATCTAAAACACCTAAATGTTATAAGAAACAGAATAAGCAACTATAATGCTACAAGAATAAGCTTTTATTTAGGCAAAACAGTGAAGTTCTTTCCTTTGTACTAGCTGTGGGTATGTTTTCCCCTGCAAAATCTGGCATTTCTACATAAAAGTCCCACCTTGGGCAATTGAAAATGTGGCAACCCAATAATAGGTATGTGGTAGCATGACTTGGCAGACGGATGTGGGTCCCAAAACCCAATTACTTGTCTGTGTTGAAGAGTCTCGGTTCCCATGTATCAGCTAGATGGGAGCAGATTTTAAGAGGAACATAAATAATATGAATAAATCACTGGACAGGCCGCCGATTCCGTACAGTCGAACGGTATGCCGTCGCCTAATGGGCAGCCATTCCCGATACTGTAGGCATGTAATCCGATGTAATATGCATCACAAGGTAATATTGTGGTCCTTGCTCCCACCCAGGAGTGTGAGTGTAAGATGCAAGCACCAATGTCGGTGCATTTGCATGTGCGAGAGAGAGTGGGTGTAAGCCTGTTTGGCTACCAGCATGTGAGTACTGCACTGGTAAAGCAATGTAGAGGCTAACAGAGTGTAAGAAGCTGTAACCAGAAATTAGCATTGCTTAACACTGCAAACCCACGCACACCCGCTCAGAACTGCTTTAATGTGCCTTAATCCCACCATAACCACTGGCCTTGTTCTGCCCTGCGACCAAATAAACGTCCTCTGCAAGGCTTGGAACCAGGACCCTGCACATACAGCTAATGTGATTTAAAAATACGCCATGGCAGACATACAGACAACGGACAGTACTACAAACATATCATACAGCGCAGTCATTCAACAGTATAGGAATGTATCCCATCATGTGGAACACATATTGGAGCGTCCCTTGCAGGACACCACAAAAATTTTAAAAACAATACAAATGTGATAGATCATCCATCTTGTCTGTGGTGTATACAGACTCAGAATACAAGGGTGGGTAACCCTGATGACCCATGGGCTGAGACAATTGTATGAAATGGGTCCCATGAAGTGGAGAGTGGGCACCATGTAGTGGTGTGTCCAGAACCGACCAGGTCCCAGAGTAAGGATGGGTGCTGTCGAGGAGGCAAGGGTGGGAGAACTATGGGTATCTACTTATGGGTCTAGGTGTGCAGGTGTTGGCTGATGTTGGCCAATATGTTCAGCCCTAAGGATGCAAGCGAATGTGTTAATTGGGCAGAGGCTTCGCCCAATGAGCAGTCACACCCACTGTGAGACCCACTAAAGCAAAGTGTAATCTATATGGCAAGGAACAGAATAATCAGATGTAGACATATATATGTAGAGCTATGTGTGTGTATATCCACACATAGCAAGATAGAGATATGCTTCTCCCAAGCCGTAGTACGAATGTATACATACAGAGAATGAATACTGATACATACCCACATATGAATATATACATATGCAGACAACCAAAGACCCATATGTCATTAGATTATTTATATATATATATATATATATATATATATATATAGATAGATATATAGATATATATATATATATATATATATATATATATATATATATATATACAGCAAGATATGAATATACATGTATGCATACATATGCAGATATATCTGTATATATTAATGTAAACAGAAATATATATGTTACAGTAAATATACACATGTGTATAGCTAGGATATGATACAGCAGTTATTGGTAACATATGTTCACAGGCCAGGCATATGTTGGTGGGAGGTCCAGTAAACAAACGTGTAACACATAGCATCACCCCCCCACCCCCAGCTAGGCCGGAGAGACATACAGACACGCAATAAAGGTAAATACACCACTGCTTCCCAGACTACCGGCAGGAAACTACCGGTGGGAGAGATCTGCAAGGTCTACACTTGAAACATAGACATTGATATCCCTTGTGGGACACTAAAAATTAATGACCAGAACCAGGCCCTGTAATGATTTCTCCGACCAGGCTGTAGATGTACACGGACCAGTAGGTTTTGCAAGCCTGATAACACATGAGTTGACACAACATACATGTGTCCCAACATGAGGAGAGTGGGCAGTGTGTAGTGATTTGTTTATACCCCACTTGCGCCTACAGTAAGGATGTGTGCTGTAGAGGAGTGGCAGGTAGGGGAACTAAGGGTAAGTGATTATGGCCTTAGCCGTGCAGATGTTGGCTGGCAGAGCTGTATTACGACTGCCCCATGGATGTAAGCAATATTGTGATGTGGGTATAGCAGACGCCCATACCTCCCAAACCCTAACAGCACATCTACTGGATAGTCCGTAAACCATTGGGGGAACACATAGGGACCATACCATAGAACTGTCCCCGATTACCAGGGACGGCCATGATTATGACTCAGAATCTAACTCTGTCCCACCTAAACCCTCCTAGAACTAGTGATATTAGGAGGAAAGGTGGTGGAATACACGTAATGAATAATGACAACATGTAAGAGTCATAAACAGCATGTACCTCAGACAATGTGTATGAGAACATATGCTCTGGCTCTGTCAATGTGTCAGGTTAATAGCATCAATCTTATAAATGTGTCCCTGGTGTTGTTATACAGTGTCCCTGATTCAGTGTTCATTCTTCCCCATTCGTATGAGAGGTCTGATAGCGACAGAAAGCGCATATTCCACTGACTACCTTAGAAAGATGATAGAATAGGTTAGGGTTACCACCTGTCTACCTTTGTGAGGGACAGTCCCCTTTGGGCAGTTGTGTCCTGCAAAATAATTGAAATATGGCAAATGTCCTGAGATTTTAGGACAAAGATTTCCTATATTGTCTGTAGTAGTTGCATAAAACAATTATTTTGTATCTAAAACACCTAAATGTTTATAAGAAACAGAATAAGCAACTATAATGCTACAAGAATAAGCTTTTATTTAGGCAAAACAGTGAAGTTCTTTCCTTTGTACTAGCTGTGGGTATGTTTTCCCCTGCAAAATCTGGCATTTCTACATAAAAGTCCCACCTTGGGCAATTGAAAATGTGGCAACCCAATAATAGGTATGTGGTAGCATGACTTGGCTGACGGATGTGGGTCCCAAAACCCAATTACTTGTCTGTGTTGAAGAGTCTTGGTTCCCATGTATCAGCCAGATGGGAGCAGATTTTAAGAGGAGCACGCAAATAATATGAATAAATCACTGGACAGGCCGCCGATTCCGTACAGTCGAACGGTATGCCGTCGCCTAATGGGCAGCCATTCCCGATACTGTAGGCATGTAATCCGATGTAATATGCATCACAAGGTAATATTGTGGTCCTCGCTCCCACCCAGGGGTGTGAGTGTAAGATGCAAGCACCAATGTCGGTGCATTTGCAAGTGCGAGAGAGAGTGGGTGTAAGCCTGTTTGGCTACCAGCATGTGAGTATTGCACTGGTAAAGCAATGTAGAGGCTAACCGAGTGTAAGAAGCTGTAACCAGAAATTAGCATTGCTTAACACCGTGCAAACCCACGCACACCCACTCACAACTGCTTTAATGTGCCTTACTCCCTCCGTATCCAATGGCCTTGTTCTGCCCTGCGACCAAATAAACGTCCTCTGCAAGGCTTGGAACCAGGACCCTGCACATACAGCTAATGTGATTTAAAAATACGCCATGGCAGACATACAGACAACGGACAGTACCACAAACATATCATACAGCGCAGTCATTCAACAGTATAGGAATGTATCCCCTCATGTGGATGTATATGTGAGCGTTATGTCCAGCATATAGTTATATACGTATATAGAGATATATCAGGAACATACCATGTGGCAACAAAGCATTACAAATGAATGAAACGGGAAACACCAGCGACGCTTGTATTATGTAGTGGTGTTGTTCTATGTAATCTCAAGACTCCCTCAGACATGTTTCATTCATACACACAAATAGTTGTACATTGGCAATATACATCACTCTGTGCATGTAATGTACAGTAACACAACAGTACCTGTCCAATCATTATGTGTGAACAGTACTCATGCAAGGTGCTGTGTGCAACATCCTCATCATGATCAAGGTCAATGGGGTAACCATAGAGGGACCGGTAGTGTTGTGTGTACAATGGGGTCATCCTCATCACATGTACCTGGACCATTTAGGAGTGATGTGCATACCAGGATCGTGTGCCTGAGGGACAAGGGTGAGGATAACAGGAGTATGTTGTGATGCGTATTAAAAGGGTTACATGTGTCCAGTGGGAACGTGTGTGAAATGGAAAGCTATGTATAGGGCAGCTGTTGTCCTAGGAGCCAATTGGCCTTATGTTTCTGTAGGGTGAGGGTTGGATGTGGGGGAAGGAGTGTAGTTATGGCTGTGGAGGATAGGTAGGGTAGGATCACAGACAAGACAGCATAAAGGGTAGGTATATGACACATGTGGGGGGATCCACCTCGGACAGGGATGGGTGTTTGGTATTCACAAGCCCATGGGAATAGTGGGACAGTGGTCCCCAGCCATGGGCAGTCACCACTGCACCTAAACAGCTGCAAAGGAGGCAGTGGTGGGGGCTGTCCAGGAGGGGCAACATCACCCTGTAAATGTGCCACTCTGCCCTTGAGCTTGCATATCTGGCTTCAAGACCCCTTAGTGAGCCCCCAACGCAACACATCTGGGACCGCACGACAGCAGACATGTACCTGTCTGGTCCTGCTCCCATTGGGGACATGCTCCATCCTCAGTGGTGGTACCACTAGAAGGTGGTGCAGACCAAACAGAGGTTGATGTCCAAGGCTGGGCCCCAGAAGTGCTGGTGCCCAGTGCCATGGTCAGCTGAAGTGGGACAGGAGGTTCTGCCGGGACCTCCCAACCCATTCAGGCTATGGTGTTGTAGTTTAAACCCACATATAGCTTAGTGAAAGACAACAGCATACAGGATTACCTACAACAGTATGCATAGATATCACCATCAACCCAACACAACAGATGGTATACATTTGCAGAGGGAGCACAACACATGCATAGATACTGCATGCCATCTGTACAATGTGTAGTAGACGTGTGACCGCAGCTATGAACAGTTGCCCATTATTGTCTTCTCACTGGGAACCCCAGACTGTGTCTGTCATACCATTGCTTCATGTGAAATATGTCCAGTCAGGGATGCGATGGTAGTAACACATCCCTATCATCATGTACTGTCTGCAATCCTCACACTATGCTCCTGCTGTGCACAGATGTGTGTTCAGTGTGTAACACAAGAAACAAAGGGTTCCACACACTGACCAGTTCACAGGTGGCCCTACAGGTGGTGGTCCCTCACAAACAGAGTACTGTCATGTCTCTATTAAAACATGCAGAATAGCCATTACCACACACAACATGTTAAACAGGCAGTAGTCTCAATGCAGCATAGCTACACTTACATGCTGTAGTCATGTGTGGCACATCACCCTCCTGTCTTTAGGCTATTTCCCACTGTGTATGATGTTTGAGGTACATCCAAATATCATCTGTGATGCCATGTCAGAACACCACATCCAGGTACCACTCACAGCGACTGTCATGGCCAAATAACAACATGTTTTTCCTAGATAGTGTACTGTGTTTGTCATGTGAATGGCTATGAGAACACCATCACAGCTGTTCCACATGCAATTAGCTATTGGAAGACTGCAATAGGTGCAGAGGCCATCACCAGATCATGTCCATCACTTACAATACACATGCTGCTGCTGAGCAGGTGTACACCTCCACATCCACCAGAGAGTGTGTGGGTGGGACAGGCAAAGTACACCAGAGAAGGGCTTGGAGAGCTAACCCTAAGCATTGTCTGCCACACACCTAACAGTACAGGGGTCAAACCCCTGACTGACTAGTCATTACTATTACATGTGCATGATGTTACTACATGTGCCACAAGATCGACATGTTACTGTGCTGTAAGAACATATGTGTGTAGGTGAGAGACATCTGCAACAGAGATATAGTAGACATACATTAGGTGTGGCACACATGCCTGTCCACGTGAACGGATGCCACTGTCACCACAACCACATTCTCTAATGGACTCGCAATGACACTCTTTGCCAGGGCCATAAATACACAACCTAATTACTTTGTTTGCCATACTGCAGTAATGCACAGGACTACATGCACCACAGGGGATATCTGGAGATTCTATGGGCTACGGCATGTGAAAGTGTTTGACATCTGTTGGTATGCCAAAGAGGGTTAAACTGGGAGTGAATGTGGTTGGGAGCACCATAACCCATACACAGTCTCAAGGTGCCAGTACTGACATGCATGTAAGCATTGCGGCATGGGTTTGTAGTGGTTGGCTGTGCAAGATGGCTGTACAAGGCTGGATGATGGGGTACTCCTTGGCAACACGTCAACCAATAATGGCGTGCAGTGCAGGGGTGTAGTGTCTGAAATATTCCACACAGATGGCTACTGCATAATCTGCCCTGACATCCTGGTTACAATGTGTATGGCCATAGCTTTACAATGCATGCCATGTCTATGTTTGATAGTTCTTCACATGGACATTGCCTGGGATGTGCATGTCCCACAATACTATACAGTAACATGTACAGGTGTACCTGGTTTGGCAGGCACATGTTGTGTACACAGACTTATCCCCCAATATGCCAATAATGTCCTACAGTGGAAAAACCTGCTTATAGTGAGCAGGTCGACCCTGCACCTGCATTGATAGTATGATACAGGTATTCTCTGGAGTCAGTGGCATTGGTCCATACAGGGTACATGTGCATGGCATTGTATGGCCTCTGTGGATCACATTTGATGGCACCACATATGTTGCAGGCATCCAGTGGGAAACACAGTGAAGGCACAATGTCTGCAAATATGTGCCTATTGTATGCTGTACAGGGTGCCGTGTCCTCTGCAGGCCACTGCATTCACACCATGCCTACTATCTGTCATCAATGTGCATGGTACTAGCAACATACTGGGACATCTTAGGCAACTGTGTTTATGCGTGGCACATGGGTGCAGGACATATACCGGATACTAGTAGGGTTGCATACATTGTTCACTAGGCCTTTTGCCAGATGTAGGGGTATGGCTTGCCAACACAGTCCTGTGGCTGATTGACAGCTGTACTACTCGTGAGGTGGCTGATGTGTCATAAGACGGACACCATATAGGAAAACTACAAAATCTGCTCCCCAACATGTCCAATGGTAAGACACTCACAGCCACCTCTACACAGGCTCTGATAGACAAACACACAATTGCCATGTCCTGTATATGAACCCCTACCTAACGTATCACACTACAGCAATACACTTTTAGGGACTGTGCTACGGTGAATACTGAGTTACAGCACACTTACAGGTGTAGACCTAGGTGGGTGACAACAGCAGGCTTGATAAAGGTGGTCATGTGATTTGTAGAGAGAGTGCATACTCTACAAAGCACTGTACTTGTCCCATGCAGGCAGACACACACACACACACACACACACACACACACACACACACACACACACACACACACACACACACACACACACACACACACACACACACACACACACACACACCTGGCATGTCTGGGATTAGAACACCTACCTAACTACTTTATTACACTACAGGATTATGCAGTTACAGAATGTGCTACCCAGATAATTGGGTTACAGTACTCCCAGAGGTATATTTCTAGGTGGGTGACATCATCAGCCTTACCAAAGGTGGGTATAGGAATTGTATGGAGTGTGAGCAGTCTAAAAGCATTATTCAATCCTCAGTCAGATGGGAACAAACACACACACAGACACAAACACACACACACACACACACACACACACACACACACACACACACACACACACACACTTGGCAAGTCTGGGATTAAAACACTGACCTAACTACTTTATTACACTACAGCATTACGCAGTTACAGAATGCACTACTGAGGTTACTGGGGCACAACAATCCCAGAGGTGTATTTGTAGGTGGGTGACATCATCAGCCTTGCCAAAGGTGGGTATAGAAATTGTATGGAGTGTGAGCAGTCTAAACGCATTATTCAGTCCTCAGGCAGATGGGGACAAATGCACACACACAAAACACACACTTGGTAAGTCTGGGATTAGACCACTAACCTAACTACTTTATTACACTACAGCATTACACAGTTACAGAATGCGCTACTGAGGGTACTGGGACACAGCAATCCCAGAGGTGTATTTGTAGGTGGGTGATATCATCAGCCTTGCCATAGGCGGGTATAGGAATTTTATGGAGTGTGAGCAGTCTAAAAGCATTATTCAGTCCTTAGGCAGATGAGGACAAACACACACACACACCAGTGGTGGGAACGGAACACCTGCCGATCTACAGATCACTATTACAATACTACATAGTTAGGAGTCGCACCACACAGACTACACATTTCAAGGCTGTCATTATGACCTTCTAGGAATGCAGACATCAACAGGGATGCTGGCAGTTAAGATGTACCTATCTGTGAACCTGTGTGTTTAAAGTAGGAATCCATCCTGACCTGGAGTATGCCCATCTGGGGAATGGATGACTACTATCCCTATACAGGGTTACAATGGCCATGCCCATACACATAGAGGCACATAACCGACACAAGGTGTCACTGGGCATGCTCACACACTTAGTAGCACAGGGCTGTTTGGAATGCACTATGTGTCCATCTACACAAGGTTATATTGGGCATGCTCATACACTTAGTAGCACAGAGCTGTCTGGGATGCACTCTGATTCTAAACACGGAAGGCCACAGTGGCCATGCTATTACAGTTAGACGTAAACAACACATTGTAATGGACTTTGGTGTTAGTAGTTGTCATTCTTAGCAGGAATGCTGCTCTACATATATCTGACACTGGTCTTATACACAACGTCTGCTGCTGTCTGTCACCTTAGATGTACCATCCTATACCAAGCACAATACCACCACTCACAGTGATTTCTTGCTAGGAGTGGCAACTGCTTGACCAACACAATGAGCCAATGTCCTACTGTAATTACAGGGTTGTCCAGTGTTTGTCATTCTGGGGTGACATGACTGACAGTAGACAGGCCTTTGACACATATCACATGCATCCATGATTCAAGGGAGTGGGAATGATACCCAAGTCGCATTCGCCCATATAGTGCCATTCCAAGGCAAATGTCCTAAACACAGGTTAACACCCTGACACCTAGAGGACAACTGCATTGTATGCTTATGCTAACCAGTGCTAGATGTGTAGCGTCCATAATCACAGCTGCTCACTGTAGATCCAACAATGGGGAGTACTGACATCTGTGCAGTGAGGAACACTTGGCTGAAGGCTCTGTAGTGCACAATAGCACTACCACCATATACCTCAGAACCAGACATGTGGGCCATAACACAGGTATGGACCACTCCAGGTGGTGGTGTCCCCACATACATAGAGGCCACTCACATGTACTGACCGGTGCTCCCACAAAAGGCATCACAGATGTGTCAGGTGCAGGACACAGTGTCAAATGCTGCATTCTAAGATGTAAACCTCAGAAACCACCATGCCCTTGAACCACCAACACACATCCATACATGTTGTAAGATATATAAGACCACCATGTGACCCTTGACCAATGGACTGTACCAAGCTCTACATCAACTGTAGAGAGTACCCATGTACTGACACAGTTGCATCATGTGTTATGCAATCCAATGATACCACTGTCTATAACCAGGTCAGCTGTACACATACCAGGGGCCCTTGGTTATTTACAGCATTAGCAGATGACTGTTGCTGTATACCAGTAAACACCCTCATGTTTGGATATGACATACATGTACCTTCCCTGGATATGTACATACCAAACACACACACACACACATACACACACACACACACACACACACACACACACACACAAAAAAAAAACATACATGTAAATATCATAGCTGGTGTTGTTCTTTGTGCAGACAGGTGGCTACAGCCATTACCCACATGCACATGGAATGTAGGTCCATGGCTGCAGAATGCTAACAGTACATAAGGTGTGATATCAATGTTGACAGAGGTAACATTCCCTCTGTACCAGTCACCCATTACACCTATCATATCATACAACAGTCTATGTGTCATGTATGTCATTACACGTCCACCAATCGCAATGCCTACAAACATGCCCAAATGACAGGATTGTAGGACTTACACACATGTACATGTAATGGTGTGCATTCAGATACCATGCGTGTGCAGTTGCTGATGTATCCAGGTGACATGTATCTTAGTACATCATGCAGTTGCAATGCAGCCTCAACATTGCCAACTTTATATGGTGATATGCTGAATGTATGGAAAGATGTACCTCAGGTATGGACATATGTGTGGAAATAACTAAGTGGTGGGGCATCTTTGCAGATGGATGTTTGCTGAGAACAGCTCACAGGTGTGTCACAAGCGGTCCTACAATAACCTGTGTAACTGGTAAGCAATGGTTTTGTTAATTGAAGGGCATAACACACAACATAGACAGCGGTCAGGGTGATACCAAAGGTAAATCACTTGACACCTGTAACAGTTAAGACCTCCCATGTGCATATATCAGCACTGTTGCCAAAGGAAGCGTCAGTACACTTTGTAAAACATGCAATACTGCTGTAAGTCTGTCATACATATCAGGAGCTAGGCAGGTGTTTGATTCACAGTACTGGCATGTGTGGTTGCATTTGTGTCCATATATGTCACGTATGGTGGGGAATACATCTCAGTTGTTACTCACTCTCCTGTACACTAGTGTAGACATCTGTACAGACTGCAATGTAGAAAGCAGGACATAGGCAGGGGCGTGTATCTCACACATGTGAGGTATATGTATGTGCGTGACATAGGTGTATTCAATAGTGAATGCCACAGTGTGTGTGTGTGTGTGTGTGTGTGTGTGTGTGTGTGTGTGTGTGTGTGTGTGTGTGTGTGTGTGTATGGCTGTCTGGTCCCTGGAGTGAGGATGTATGTTACCATACTGAACTGATAATACACCTCTCCAGGTGATGCAATCTACTATCCGTGTTGATGTCCTCGATCTTAGGCCATACTGACTACCTGTACATGTGTATTCTCTGTGGCATGTCATGTAGATGCACAGTACTGTAATCATGATTTGCACATAGGCAGGGGTCCTCACCTCAACAGTAGCAACTGTGTGTGAGCGTGTATTACTGTGTCGGTGAATCAATGAGTGTGTGGGTGTGTTACTGTGTCAATGATTACATGCGTGTCAATACTTGAGTGTGTCGGTGCAGTTGTGTGTTGGCATCCTGTCATGGGAACATGTATTACTGCTTCCCAGTGAGGCATCACACTTCCCACTGGCCTCTACCCTTGTAATCAGCTAGACTGCTCTCTTACCTCACCACTCCATGTAACTGTACCTGTGATGTCACCCAGTATGGATGTCATGTCTGTAGCCACAGTAGCTTAATACACAGCTATCATGCTCTTGGATCAGTAGACGTGTTTGGAATGTGGGACATTCTCACTGTGATGTGGCAGCTACAAGGTGCATGCTGGTATATTCATACATACCTGTGAGTAGTCCACATTGACATATGGGACACTAACTGCAAACACTGGCATGCACCGGCACGTGCAATTAGACCCAAAGACAAAAGCAGAACATCATGACCAACATGCAGTTACTGTTGTTACACAAGGCACATACTGTTAACAGTACGAAATGCATTGTACACCTTAGTACATGGTATGTCTGCTGCCTGTCAACAGTACTCAACAATTGTAAACTACACTTATCTTCCTAGTCTGTTCACCCTGTGCATCAGACCATATGATCATGCCCCTGCACCGATGGTGTGGATGTCAGGGATGCAGCATAGGCATCATCAAATGCACAGGGTGATAATGTTTGCCAGAAACCTAGGCTGCACCATTGGATGACATCATGTGTGTGGGTTAGGGCCTTTGATCTAATTGGTCGTGTGTCAATGTTATGCATGTGTGTGTTGCGGTGCCCTACATGTGTTTCCGGTGTGTGCATGTATGTATGCACACAGTTCTGGCATGTGTCTGGCCTACACAGGGGTATTATTGAGAGCTGTGAACTGTACAGGCCAGGTCTTACAGTTCACAGTGTCTGGCCACGGCCATGTAACCTGTGCCTGCCAGTTGTTGCACGGGCGCTAGCAGGCAGAAGTGCAGATTGGGTACTGTCTGATAACACTTGTCCACTGGAACTGTGTCCCTGTTGGGACCATCCAGGGCCACGTGCATGTGGCCTGCTGTGTCATGGTGTGGACAGCAGAGCACCAGCTGATGCTACCGGCACTATGGGTGTGGCATGTGAGGTAGCTCGTTCATGTATACCTGAAACAGGTGATGTTGCAGGCCTACGTCCATGTGCCCGATGCCTCACTCCTACCAGATGTTCCAACACAGACAGCTCACTCTTGCGGATTGTCATGCCATGGTCAAGGACTCCAACCATGTCACCCAATCATCTATTAAAAGCCTCAGCAATCTGCTGTTGAGCATTTACCATTGCCTGGATGTTGTTGTTTAAAGAACAGACAGCAGCCTTCTGAAGCCTCTGATCTTCTCTGTTGTGCCATTCAGCATGTGCCTATGCCTCCATTACAGCCTGAAACATGCGTCTGGTGACACCAGCTGCTGCGCTTTGTCTTGCAGGGGCATGTTGGTCAGAGGTCCTGCTACGAGCAGCACTGGCCATGTGCTTGTGTGGGGCATCACCAGTCAGTTGGCTGACACCATGGTGTGCAGGCACACCTTCCATAGCCCCCACACTTTCCTGTTCCAAGCTACCACACACCAAATGTCCTTCCTCTATGGCCACTGGTGATGGGGTATGTGTAGGCATGGGATCTTTGTGCGGGAATGAGGGGGATATAGGTGGAATGGCAACCAATGGCACAGATTCAGCCCCTGACAACCCTGGCTGTGCCTTGCTTATATGTTCATCATCACTGCTAGAGTCTGTGGGGACACTAACATCAGATGGACCATAGGAGGGCAACGCACCTACATCACCTGTGAGAGGCAGACAAGAACTGTACATTACAATCTATACAATAGACACACACACACACACACACACACACACACACACACACACACACACACACACACACACACACACACACACAGACACACAGACACACACACACACACACACACACACACACACACACACACACACACACACACACACAAAACCAGCATGCATGTGATATGACAGAAGGCATGCAACATGCATGTGATATGTCAGACGGCATGCAGCGCAGACAATAATAGTGGTAGTTATCATACATCCCTGGGTTGCACACAACAGCATGCATATATCATAGCAGAAGGCATGCAAATTACACAATCATAGTAGTAGTTAGCATACATCCCTGTATTACACCATGTAGACCAGCACAGGGTAACAGTACACCTGCCTGATGTGTGGCATATGACCTTGACAATCACATGTAGTATGACATGTGATCTGCTGATGTGTGCAATGACATGCATACATGTTTAACACAATGGTGTCCTGTCAAATATACAGTGGGGTAATGGTGTCCCAATGCAGTGTTGTCTGTCCACCCTACAGATATACTGCACATTTAGCTGCTGAGCATGGCCATTGCAGGGAATCATGAGGCATCTCTATTGCTATACAATGTGAGTTACATACACATTTCATAGACATCATTGTGTTCAGATACAATACATATATACTGTGGAATGTGACCCACGTCACTGAGGTGTATACACACTAAACTATGATGTGGAATGTGTGATACAGGTCACTGAAGTGTATATGGATGACATCCCTGCACATCTGCAACCATATTGCTGCTGCCTGGCAACTATGGCCAGACATGGTGAACTCGTCAGTACACCATGTCCCACATGACATCTGTGTACCACACACACACACACACACACACACACACACACACACACACACACACACACACACACACACACACGAGGAGCATGGATGACATTGATGTCCAACACCAGCAATGGGAATGTACTGTATCTGTGGGCTGATGTGGATACTATACAGGTGACTGCTCTCATGTCGTGACACACTCAAGATGTTCAACACATCTTATGTGGTGGATTGATGTCATGCCTACACAAGATGTGCACAGGCCTGTAGGATGTCTAGTGTACCACATCTGCAATATAACCATTACACAAAGGCCATAGTTGGACCATGTGTAGCCAATGTACGACAGGGTGTACACACAAGCACATCATGTCTAATGTGTGTGTTGCTTCATGTCTCTGGCCATCCTCCATGGCCATGTGTGAACATGTGTTGGCCAAATTATTGTGACGGGCATCTATTTCACATGTCTGTGTTGTCCCATATGACATACACCCATAGATGTCATATGCTTCACTGACAACAGGGTTATGCAGACAAAGGGTGGTATGTTTGGTATGTGGGATATGTTTTTCAGGATAGTTAGGCAGTGTTGCAGCCAGGCCACTAGATGTCATGGACATGTCAAGATTGCACATCACATTGTGTGATATTCATAGCAGGGCTATGATCCACACCAGTGTATCCTGTGGGCTGACCTTACTCCAGCTCACTGTGTAGTACTGTTTGTATTCCCTACATGTGTAGTTGTGATCTGTAGTACATGTCCCTACAGTGAACAGCACCTCCACCATTGTATGCACAGCTGTCCACACATCTAGCAATGACAGTTTATGAGGTTTCATGTCGGTGTTTCACATAGTTTGCAAGTGTTGCACATGGGTAGCCATTGTGATGCATTGCAGGCCTGACCTGTATATTGTGACAGGACCATACATTATGTGTACATGTGGTAAATGGCCACATGGAAGATAGATCTGTGCATTAAGATGCCTGATAAATAATAACAGTCTCACCTGCAATTGGCTGCTGTCGCAGCGGAATGCCAGAGGTACCCAAATAGGAGTAACACAGCAGTATGAGCATTTTCCACGCCTGTATGATAGATACAGGGTGCAATGTGCATGTTAACACATACACCAGTACAATAGACTATACTAAGGTGTATGCACATGTGTGCATACACAGAGTAGCATACTATAGTATGTGGCATGTGTGTATACATGCCTTGCATATGATGTTACAATACATATTGTACAGTGACACATGCAACTATATGGAATATAGTTGTTATAGGTGCAGTAGTGACTTACTAGGCAACTCCAGGCTTGGTGGTTGAGAGACACCTACCTCCACAATATTGGCTAAGTCTTGTGGATGTTGTTCTGCAGGTGTCCCCAGGTTGGTCAGTAGCTCCTCGGTACATATGAGTGGGGGCTGGGTTGGTGGCCCACCACCTGTTGCACCTTGTTCCCTGGTGATTGCATTCGCACGTTGTTTCACCCATCTAATGAGGTCTGTACAGTGTCTGCACACCTGATGGTATGTGCGGTTGTGGCCACCCACATCATTAACCCTCCTGCGAAGTTCCATCCACAGGGCATCCCGCTGCTGTGCATCCTGTGGCACATGGCTGAACAGGATATCATGATTGTCATGTAGGTATGGGATGAGGGTCTCATCCTCCAAGTGGGTATAAGGGTGTAGCCTTGAACGCGGCATACCTGGAAGACATAATGATGGAGACAAGTCACAGTAACTCACAGAGACATACAAAGCTACATCTGAACATACATGTGTATCGCATTTATTATGATTAAATAGTTGTCTTTGCAAATCTACATGACACTGACACCACTGACATGTTTGTGTCACACACATGTGACACTCAATGGTGAGTGGATATTATCACCATATATTTGTGTGTGTCACCTGATTACATTGCTCATACTCCATGTGGATGCTGTCTTGATGTGGGCATGTCTGTTTGCCTGTACTGGTGTTCCTACCTATCAGCACATGGCTGGATGTGTCCACATTAATGCAGTCGACCTTGATGCTGTGTATATGTCACATATAAAGACTTACACTGCCTTAACAGACATAACCTGTGACCCTGCAGACTTGCTCACAGAAGGTTTTACATGTATGTGTTTTACCATGTACATCTACATGGCACAGTACAGCAATTCAACATCCTGCCATGTATCACCTGTGTTGCACATGTGATACACATGGGACACTGGCTAGCCAGATGATATTTGCAGGGATGGATATCAACTATAGCATGTACAGTCAAAGTCAATTAGTAGGCTATATGCCCTGGGCCATGTATGAATCTAGGATGAAAGGTTACCTAGCTGTAGCTGACAGGCGGGTCTCTGGGGCCAGATGGAGCAGTGCCACATACCTGATCCACAGGGTTAATGATACACCATGTCTGAGAGGGGGGTGATGTGCAGCTTTGCTGGACAGGAATGCATAATGTGGCAGGACTATGTAAAGTGTATGGGACAAGGATCTGTCCAGCATGTGGTGATCCTAGTACTAGGAAGGTGGATGTCCATGAAGTATGTGTTTGAGATCAGGATGTGTACGTGCAGCATGTCCAACATCATTGGGTTGGACATGGATTTATTCAGGGTAGGCATCATGCTACATAGTGGAGATGGGGAATGGGAAGGCTGGTGTAGGCCATCTGAACATGGCCAATACCCCTTAAAGGAAATATGTGATCTGATATGGGTCACTTGAGTGTTGTGTATGGCTGGACAATGATCTCTATATTCATGGATGGCACCCTGTGATGATTAGGGTTGCCACATACGACTACCTGACAGGTACGGTGATGTAACTATCACAGGAAAGACAACTGCCCAGCTGCATCCCTTACACACAGTGTCCATTATGTTGACTGCTGCCTAGGTGGTAATTCATGGGTACAGGGTTATTAACATAGGGGTGACAATGCAATATGTAACTGTCAGATTGTGGCCATATGTCACACACCTCACCCACAAAGCCCCTTCTGTATGTTGTCCACAACTCTCTGAGTCAGCTATTGCTCCTAGGTCATAGTCATTCACATACTTCAGTAGGCAAATGTCTTCTGTTAGTCTGTGTGGTATGGACTACAATGAGGGGGAGTACAATTAATTAACCCTGTCTTACTGTAGCTGGCACTGGTGTGATGTGCATGTATTATTCAGATACCTTTTGTAGTGTTGGTTTTGCCAGCAGTCCCATTGCAAATCACTCCTGTGGCACAGGAATGTACATCTAGTATACTGAGTGTAGGTGTAACACAGTATGAGTGATGATGTCCTATGACCTGGCATGGTTATGATATGCAATGTGAAATCAACCTTACTGTCATCTGCATCTGTACAGCTGACATCAAATAATTTGATCAAGGTTCATGGCCTTTCAGATCTGACTCAGCAGGGTAGTGGTGCAGTACTTCTCATTATCAGTGGTGTCTCTCCCTTTGTGGGTTGTGATACCTGTTGGTGTGCACCATTCAGTGTGTACACAGTCTGACATGAAGCTATGTTTTACATGATGTGTATGTGGAGAGCAGCTTGTTTGCCATATGTGTATGATACAACCTGGGATGTGGACAGGTCCCATGCAGCCTGAGTGCAGCTTGTACCTGCATAGTTGTGGGTACAGGGGCTCTGTAGTGTACATGGATATATGATTGTGTACCTGTTGGGGGGGGCAGTGTGTTTATGTTATCCAAGACCCTATCTGGATTGCTTATTCACGCTCAGCACTTGTTCAGAACTTGTAAGCACTACATAAGCTACTAATTACTATAGCACTCAATCTTCCTCATTACCTAGAGGTAAACAGGTTTTGTACGTACTTTTCTCACTTGCTTAGAGTAAATTAGCTCTTGTACTCACTTTCCTCACTTATCTAGGGGAAATTAGTTTTATATTCAGGCATGTCCAAGGGTCAGCTGCCAGCATTCTCTCCTGTCTATCTGATGAATCTGGACATCTTGAGGCAATGTAGACATTGCCTCATGTACACAGACAACCCTCTCCGCCTACCACCCAACACTACAACCTGTGAGAGATGCACTTATCTAGCCAAACTGGAGGTAAAACTCTCTCCAACCAAGACTGACCCTGACAGTCATGTGGAGAAGTAAACATTTGCACCACACCACACTCATCACATAGTATCACTGAATCTGCACCACCATAATCCACACATAGTAACACAAAAACATTTGCAGAGGCTCTCAATAATAATCTGTCTAAGCAACAGAGACCTCCAAAGTGGAAACACAAGCAGCCTCCATCCAACACAATCCCAATGGCATATAGCCCACAGAGTCAGTGTGCCACTCAACCACAGCCAATAAGGCAAATCAATGTACCCAACACACTAGTCATTGGTGACTCTATAGTCAGGCACACTGATGTCCCACTCACCAGGCTAAACAAGGAGAAGGTTACTGTCAGCTGCATGTTGAGTAACAGGATCCGCCACATAACCCATGCACTCAGGTCACTCTACAACAAGTACAAATATGACTCTGTCATTGTCCATGTTGGTGTGAATGACCTGCGATGTACCTCCCTGGACTACCTGAAAAGAGACATGGAAGAGCTCTCCGAACTTGTAGGCCAGGCAGGTATGACCCTAGCCCTGAGTAGCATTCTGCCATCGCCCAGAATGATACCGCAGTACGAGGATAAAATGATTGACTTCAACAATTGGCTAAGCTTCTGGTGTCATTCTAAGGGGATCCAGTATCTGTCTGCTTGGGATGACATGGTTGACAGACCAAGATGCTTTGCCACAGATGGCCTGCACCTGTCGCCCCTGGGATTCCAGATACTGGCTAAGGCACTTGCTGCCCCTATAGTGCCTTCTTTAGGCAAGGTTCACATAACATATTCACCACTATAACAGGAACAGGCAAGCACAAACTGAGGGTAATGCTACTCAATGCTGGAAGTCTAAATCTCAAAATGCACTCACTTGAGGCACTCCTTGTAATGGAGAACATCGATATCTGTGCAGTGACTGAGACCTGGTTCAAGGCTCCAGAGAGCACCCCTGCACTACCAGGCTGGAACTCATAGCACACTTTTCGGCCATGTAACCTGGACCGGAACATCCAAGGCTGAGGTGTGTCCATATTCATTAAGGATATCCACCCCTCCAGGCTAGTTGCTTAGCACAATGCACCTGAGGTTATCCAAGTGCAATTACTTCTGGGCTAAACTGCAATCCAAATCGTAGCTTGCTACAGATCCCCCACCATGCCCCAAGATTCCCATTCCTCTTTTCTTGATGTACTGGAAATTAGGGTTCAACCAAACACCCTACTAATGGGCGATTTCACCTACCCCAACATTAACTGGGAAAACTATTCATGTACCAACTCATTAGCTCAACGCTTTCTGGAATTCATAAACACCAATGCCCTGGATCAACTTATCCAAACACCCACCAGGGGCAACAATAATCTAGACCTAGGCATTACCAACATGAGTGACCGGTGTTCCACACCTGTGGTCAACTCTTCGTTGGATCGTTCCGACCATAAGCTAAACACCCTTGACATCCACATCCTGCCCCCACCTCCCCCATTAAGGGAACCACAGTATAATATGTCTACAAAGCCAACTTCATGCTTCTTAAGACAGACATGGTGAACTCCATGACACCCATGCAGATGGACAATACAGTTACAACTGCTGAATCCTACACAAATGCACTCTATAACCACTTCCACGAGTACATGGATCGTGCTATCCCTAACAGAACCAAGACATTATACTCCTAATTAAGGAAGCCAATCTGCTGGTCCCCTGCCATAAACAAACTGTACAACCAAAGGAAGACACTGTTGCAAAAAAGACTACAATCCCATGTATGGAGGAGGTCCTTGGTTAGCCTCAGTAAGAAGCTGAGATCCCTTATAACATCCTCCAAAGCTAGCTACGGAAACAAAACCACCACTAATTCCAATGACAACCACAAAGCATTTTATAGCTATGTCAAATATCTCGATGTCAACACCCAGATCTGCTGAGTTACAGCACAAAGGCACGAACATTACAGAACCAACTGATATTGCCAACATCCTGGCAGACAGGATCAGTGCTACCTTTTCCCCCCTCTCACCCCCTAAAGGGCCCATATCTATACAGGAAGAATGCAGAGTTCCTGTAATCACAACTAAGCAGGTAAAAGCTGCACACTCTAAAGCCAATATCACAGCATCCATGGGACCAGACAACATCCCAGGCTGCATTTTACATGAACTTCAGAACGTACTGGCTCCCCACCTATGCACCATGTTCAATAATAGCCTTGCATCAGGCTTTGTACCCCCTGAATGGTGCACAGCAACAACTATCCCACTCCACAAAGGTGGCACCACAATGGACCATGGGACCTATTGCCCTATAGGCCTGACTAGCCTGGTCTGCAAGGCTATGGAGCACATCATCATGGATGTCAGTCACAGAGACTTTGGGTGCCTCCAAACCTTTGATCCCTCCCAGTTTGCCTTGGTTAAGAGCAGACCATGCCTCCTAAACCTGGTGGACTTCTTTGAGACAGTTACCAAGGCATTAGATGAGGGTAAGGAGGTTCACACAGCCTACCTTGATCTCTCAAAGGCTTTCAACACCATTCCCAATTCTGGTATTATTGACATACCTATCCACCTGAACATTAACCCCTATGTCATGAGATGGTTTGCAAAGTGGCTCATGGACAGAACCCACACTGTGGGAGTTACATACCGTAGGTCCGACTGTAGACCATTTACAAGTGGCATCCCCCAGGGCTCAGTCCTAGGACCCCTCATGTTCGGTATATACATCTCTGAGGTACAGGCAAGCACAGGAGAGCTTTGGCTGAAAAGGTTTGCAGACGACTACAAACTAGGGGCCATTATTGTTTCCCCAGCTGATACAAACACCCTCCAGAAGGGTCACACTGAGACGTATACCTAGTGTCAATATCATGGCCTCAAGCTGAATGCCACACAGTGCATAGGCATCCCCTTTGGATAAAACTAATTACCCATGGACTACCACATAGGTGCTAGTCCCCTACATACAGAAAAGGTAATAAGGGATCTGGGAATCCCAGTAGATAGCAATCTCTCCTTCGATAACCATAATGCCAAGGTGGTTAAAATATCCTTCTACGTGGGCACCGTAATCTCTCAGGGGTTCACATCCAGAACAAAGGATGCCATTGTGCCTCTCTACTCATGACTTATTAGACCCATTGAAGGATACAACACCCCATTTGGGATGTACCTTACAAGACAACTGCAACAGCTTGGAAGACCACAACAATACCACACCAAGAGGATTACTGACCTCAAACAGATGACATATGCAGCCCAACTAAAGAAACTCCAGCTGTACTCGGTTGCATACCGTGTACTCACAGGTGATCTCTGCTTGACATACAAGGTCCATGTCCAACCCAGTATTGCTGGATATGCTCCACCTAAACAGAAGCCCCTGAGAGCCACATGCTCTAGGGATATACACCTAACCACAATGATGACTAGGACATGCTGGACAGATAGATCCCTGACCCAGAGACACCCGATGCTTTGGAACATGATTCCAATTTAAATCAGGCAGGGCCCCTCACTAGCACTCTTCAAGAGAAACCTTGACGGGTGGATGGGAGACAGACATGTACCCCAGGGATCACTGCAGTGGCTCTGCTGGACAGAGGCACAGGGAACTAATGGCTCTGGTGATCAGAGGCACAGGGAACTAACCTAAGGGGGTGGCGGAAGCCAACACACTCTAGCTAGGCTTATAAATACCTGTGGGCAGACAGCCTAGTACCTACCTTTGAACTTATTACATGTCTTATGGGCATGGATAGTTAACTAGCTCTTCCATTTTACTTTGCTATCATGCTGTTAAACTGTCGGGTGACTACAAGTCATATGTATCCTGTTATTGTGTATTGTAAATGCCAATAGATATGTTTGCCTAACATAACAGTAATGCTATGTAACTTGTAATACATATCTGCTTACAATACTGTACATTACACAGTTATTGGCACAATATCCCAAAATGCATACATAATTGCACAGTAGGCCAACCTTCGACATGTTATTCTCAGTAATTCACCCATACATATGCCTACTGTTACAATATATCAACATATACTATCCCCTGTTATAGCATATACTTGTTGGACCAACCCTGCCACTGGCAGTGGCTGCTGAGGATTAGTTGGGTTCAAAGCCCTTATATAGCATCCCTTGTGGTGTATGCGGTGTTTGCCTTGTGACCTACAGCAGTACACACATAAATACTACAAGCGTTACTATGCTCAACAATACATCAGTACAAGATAACTGTTTCCACTATATGCATTGCGTACACTTTAAATATTACAGAACAGGTACTACATACACACACATACTGAGTGTTCTACATACCTTATTAGTAGCCCAAGGTGTAATTGACTGTTATTTCAGTCCTTTTCAGTTTCTGATTCAATCTTCTTTGTAACGTTCTGCTGGTATATACAGATGGTTTGAATGTGTGATAAGCCATCCTTTTATAGTTAAATATCAGTAACATGCACTATCCTGACCACCAATTGTTGTTCCAAAGTAGTTAATTAGATGCACATCAGCTGTGCAGCTACTCCATTAGCCAATACCATGGCAACAGTGGCGTATAATTGAGTACTCCACTTGGGCATTGTCCCTTTGCCTTACTTTCAAGGAAGACGGCCTGGATGTATTGTTTATGATGTATTTCAACAGCTATATGGAGACAGACAGAGATATATTAGCTTCATGACTCCTGTGGATTGTGTGTAATGGCTAGAAGATGTTCTACATGTGAGTACAGCTGTTATATTTCTGAACATTGCTACTTATGCAGGGTCTGTATGTACCTGATACTTCTGCAGATGTTTCAGTCTGGCAAGGATGTTTGGGCAGCTCAAGGCTGTATGTCTATGCATGAAATGTTAGGTGGTTTACAGTGTGCTCACCAGACATCCTTTGTTTGTTGTACATGTCTATCATACTGTGCTGTTAATCAGTAATTGGTAACACTTCCTGGTGTACACACAACCCTCTGAAATGGCATTAGTACAAACAAACCCTGTAACATCAGCAGCTGTTCCATTGTATAACAGCAACTATTTCACATAGGGCCATGTTAGTGTGTCTCTGACACAGTATGGTAAGGCATCTGCAGATGTTGTACAGTGAGTGAATGATTTGTGATGTTATTACAGTTTGTATTGCAATTTTTTGGGGTGGGGGGGTGATGGTGGGGGCTGTACATAGCAGATGCAGGTGTGTAGGAGCTGCTTTTATACATAATCAGTATGTGCGTGAGGGTTCCTTCCCTATTTGAACACCTATCCTTTAGTGGACTAATACTATGGTAATTGCAGGCTGATTCATTAAGGCACTGTTAATTGGTTCCTGTAGGTGATGTTAGTCCTTGAATCCTTTCGGCAATACATCGAAATGTAATAAAGTGTTGCTACAGGAAAGCTGTGTATTTCTGTCATAGGTATTTGCAGTCACTGGAGTTGTGTTGGTGACTGACCCTCTTTGGCTAGGGTTGCCACATTTTCAAATGGCCATAGTGGGACATTTTTGGGACACACATCATATTTTACAGGTCGACACAAACCCACAGTCAGTACAAGGGATAGAACTTTCCTTTTTTGCCTAAATATAAGCTTATTCCTGTATCATTTTAGTTGCCTATCCTGTTTCTTGCAACATGCAAGTATTTTAGATACAGAAAGAACTATTGTATGCAACTATTACATTACATATGGGACATAGTTATGTTCTACAATCTCAGGTCATTTGCCGTGTTTAATATATTTGGTCAGGACACAACCGCCCAAAGAGGGACTGTCCCTCACAAAGTGGGACAGGTGGTAACCCTATCATTGGATGATGTCCATAGCACATATTTGTAATAGTGTATAGGCATATTCTCTCCATATCCTTTGTTCATAAAGTTTGGTTGTGGCAGAATGTGTGATTGCTATGGTCCATGTTATACTCATATATGTGCACTTCAACCGCTGAATACCTATTGAATCCTGAATGCATAAAATTCCGACTCCCACAGTACCAGGCCCAGTCTCGCATAACCCACAGTACCGGGCCCAGTCTCGGATAACCCACATTACTGACAGTGACAGTCTAACTCGCGAAAGTAACACAAACATGGAACACACACATGCACACACAGACACACTGCTACCCACCACATCCAAACAAACCATCCTACACTATGTATGAGCAGATGGGCAAGCCCCCATACACCCCCCATGTAGGTGGCTGCACCCCTCACACCCCCTACTTTAATATTCTACCTCCTAGATCGCATAAACAGATGCACAAAGCAAACCCATACATTACAGTTCCCCAGGAACACACACCACGCTCAGAACACACACTTACACACACTACAGCCCTCAGAAACACACTTACACACAGTAACCTACCTGAACCACAACACCAGAAGCACTGACTAAATGTCCCTTAACATCGGGATTTTAAACCTCGCGCTTCTGGTGTTTCGGTAGTGTGGTTTTTCGGACTGATTACGCGCATTGGTATGTCAAGCAGTCGGTATTTGGTTGGTATCCCATTTATATGTACCTCCATGGTTATGTAGATGTTGTTAACCTATCTACATATATATATGTATATCCCCATATATCGACATCTCTCTCTCTCTCTCTCTCTCGCTCTCTATATATATATATATATATATATATATATATATATATATATATATATGTATATATATATATATATATATATGTTGATTTATATATATAGCATGCACCTTTCATTGGGTACATGCCGGTTTGTTTTATTTCCCCACATTCCTACCTTTTGTGTTTTAACCTGTCAGTATACACAACTGTCGTTGGTACATCTCAAGTAGCTTAGTGGTAGGTTAATGTGAAGATTGTGTACATGGTTGAGTGTTCTAATCCTGGCAGTGGTAATTTTATCTCTCAGAGCAGGCACTGGTAGTGCAAGGGTGATCACCGCACATTTCAGCGGTTGTGTGTACCAAATGTTTATTATTCTGTGGAATACTACCTATATATGCAAGCTGTGGTTAAGGTATACTATGTAACATGTAAATCATCTCTGACTTTATTGGGATTTGAACCAGGACTCCACAGATATTATGCAAATGCTGTAGCCATTACACTACTGACATTGACGTTCCTTCTTCCTATTTCCTATGTCCATGAATCCTATGTGTAAGCTTGGCTACACAACAGGCGGAGCCACCCACACCCATTGAGCTTCTCAAAATGCTGACATGACACATGAATTGGGAGACTATACATTAACATCCTAACTACATTTGGCATAGGCACTCACTGACACACTTCAGGGGAAACCTTAATTTGTGACTGGCCAACAATATATACACCCCTGGGATCATGTGTCCCAGACACACACAGCCATGGTGTGGGGGAGCCACTCCAGTTCAGCTGCAAGACCTGTTGAGGAAATTGAATGCTGCTGGTTTGTCATGTTAACATGCCCTTTTAAGATCACTATGTGCCCCTATCACCCAACAGCACACCGGTCTTCAACAGCTTCCAGCAACTCTGCCTGGAATCAATTCATTGGCTATGTTTGACAGAGGCTCTGTTACTTCATCAATGGTGCAGGCAAAGCCTCCACACTGTAGCTATGCTTCTAAATGCCCTTGGGCAGATAGCCTGCTACCTATCTGTGAACCTCTACAGTGCAAGCCATCTCCAACATCATATGTAATTATACAGAGTTTTCTGATCACAATATACAGTGTAGATTCACCATGTAGTCAGACAAAAGTTAAGTACAGAAATAGCATACAGACTACTGATACATAATCAGACCAAAATCATATCTTGGAAGCTAGTGGACATGTATAGGTTTCAGACTTTGTATTGCTTACCAGTAGGTTACCTACAGGAAAGATGGGAAACAAGCACAGATGGGTTACATGCCTGCAACAATTCCATACCAACTTGCATGTGTCAGCTTAAGGCTTTGGAATGCTGGCCAAGGCTATTGGCACACCCATGGTGCCATTTTTAGGCAGGACTCAGAGGTGGATCTCACCTCCATGAACTGCACAATAGCGGAACCAATGAGGGTTAGGCTATTCAACTCCAGGGGTAGTACTCACAACAGGCACGCACTCACAGCACCCCTCAGTATGGACAACATCTACATCTCTTCTCTGACTAGGACCTGTATAAGGCTCCTGTGAGCAAACCGGCACTACCAGACTACAACCCATAACACACATTTCAGCCACTGTACATGGACTGGCACAGACATGGAGGGGTGTATCCATATTCATTGGGGATACCTACACCTCCAAGTTAGTGGGGCAGCATGATACCTCTGTGATCATCCATTTGCAGCTAACATCAGCCACGACTGCAATGCAAACTGTGAGCTGCTACAGATAACCCTCCATGACCTAGGAGCACCACTACAACTATCTGGAGACAGTGGTAAACATGACAGTCCTACCAGACACCCTGTTATTTATCAGTGTCGGCTACCCTACACTTAACTGGATAACCTACTTAAGTATTCACTTCCAGGCCCAGCACTTCCTGGGATTTATCACCTCATATGGTCTGTATCAGTTGGTAGATGGAGTGACGAGAGGTGAAAACATACTAGAAGTGGTAATTACTGATGTGCAACAGGTGCACTACAGCAGAGGTAAACCAGTCACTGTTTAGATCTGACCATGAACTATTCACTGATGACTTCTACTCCCAACCATCTCCCCCACCTAAGGAGCACACAGTGAATACCTTTCCTACAGCTAAATTCACAGTACTAATGAGAGAGGTGTGGGGGTTCACAGCCCCCACACTCAGGGATGACACTGCTCAAGATACAGACAGAATTATGAATGCACTCTATAAGCACCTACAAAGATGTATGGGTCGTGCCATCAATGGTAAACCAGGACTAGCTACTCCTACACAAGGACACCAGTCTGCTGAACCCCTGCATTATACAGGCTGTACAACAGAAGTAGTACAGTAGTCCAGAACAACAGCAAATCCCAAGACATGCAGACGTCCATGACCAGTATTAGCAAGATACTTATGTTACTCATGTAATCATCCAAGGCTGACATCCACAGGTAAATAGGCATGGATTTGGAATATGACCACAAAGGCTTTTTTGGCTATGTCAAGGATGTAAGCAATAACACACAGATTTGCACTGTGCTGGTGCAATATTGCACTGAATATACTGACCCTACTGATATCACCAACACACTTGATCACTTGATGATACATTCGGAGCAAGCTTCACCCCCTACTGGGCCCACAACAGTACCCAAAACGTACAGTATCCCAGACATCTGTGACATACAGGTGGTAATGGCCCTTTCAAATGGCATGACAGAGTGTCAATGGAGGCAGATGGTGTCCCAGACTGCATCCTGCAGACACTACAAGACAAAGTGGCCCCCCGCATCAGCCTCTACACAGGCTACATGGCCATTCACTGGTGCATGGCACCAGCTATTACACTCCACCCAGGTGATGACACAACTGATCATGGTTACTACCACCACATAGGCCTGAGCAGCCTGATCTGCATGGCTATGGAGCGCATTCTCATGGCACTCATGAACATAGACAATGGTAACCTCCAGACACTTGACCCAACCCAGGTCACCTTGATTGAGTGCAGATCATGCCTACTGAACCAGTTTGAAATCTTACAATCACCTAGATTTTAGGTGTGGGGTGTGGTAGTTCACACATACTACCTGGACCTCGCCAAGGGTTTTGACGCCATTCTCCACTCAGGTATTATTTCTACACTCACCAGCCAGTACATACTCCCATACATCACAGGTGTGTTTCCCAACAGGCTTACACACAGAACCCACATGGTAAGCCTAGCAGCCTCCAGGTCCAACTCTTGACCAGTCACAACTAGTGTCCCACAGGACTCAGTCCTGGGACCCCTACGGTTTGCCATATACTTCTCAGAGGTATGGGCTAACACAGGTGGACTACAGCAGGCCGTGTTTGGCAATTACTGCAGACTGAGAGCCATAACTGACAGTCCAGCTGTCAAAGATATCCTTCAAGAGGCCTCACATAGACCAACACAGGGTGTCAGAGTGATGGCCTCCAGCTAAAGGCCACATACTGCACGGTCATTCCATTGGGTCTATATTATAACATCAAATGTTATAAAGTTCGAATGTTATAATATTGAACCAGTAATGTCGAATGCTGAAAACAGCAAAGGTGCAGGACACCGAATTCTTTCCCAGGGAAAGAATTTGGTGGGCCATTGCTGTGGCTTCGCTGTTTTCAGCGTTCGATATGTTGGATCGTTACGGGTCAGGTACAGGTAAGTGTGCGATTGTGTGTAGGTTAGGGTTAGGGGGGTGGGTTAGGTGAGTTAGGGCTAGGGAGTGAGTCAGGTAAGTGTGCGGTTGTGTGGATGTTAGGGTTAAGGAGTGGGTCAGGTAAGTGTGCGATTGTGTGTAGGTTAGGGTTAGGGGGCGGGTTAGTTGAGTTAGGGTTAGGGCACGGGTCAGATAAGTGTGCGATAGTGATGGACCTTAGGGTTAGGGTTGGGTTAAGGTAAGTGGATAGCTAGTAGTGTATGTAAAGTTTAGTTTAGGTTTAGGTGTAGGATTTTAAGTGTATGTGTGTGGATTGCTGTTTTTGTGTGTATTTGTGTTGTGTGTATGTTTCAAATTAAACCACAGGTCAGGAACACGAAGTTCAAAAAACTTTTCTGCTTTAATCCACAGACTTAAAATACAATATGAAGATGAAATTATGTTGAACATTTGGTTTTTACCTTTAAATATAATTAGTTATTCTGGTCTTGAGTAAATACCTACCTCTTTTTTAAATCTGATTGTTAATCTGTTATTATGTATTTGTTGTTTTTGTTGTATCCGTCCTGTCTACATGTGGAGCTTTTCTCCCCGGGCCTCTACTGAAAATGGAAATATATCCAGTTAGACTAGCCCGGTTAACAAATGTAAAATAAAATAAATAAATAAATAAATAAATAAAGAGTTGCTTTTAATCCACAGACTCAAAAATCAGTAAGCGCTTTCATTCAACTCGGACTTCCTCAGACTGAATAATATAGTAAAATACTACTAGCTTAAAATACTACTAAAACAAACACATGGCCATTTACTTACTTTTCTTTGCAGTACTGCACCTCCCCTTTCCTGTTCTGCAGGTAGCTACTAGCAGCCTTGAAAGGAGGTAAAAGTAAGCACCACAGGGTAAGGGTTAGTAAGTTAGCATGGGAGGACTTAGATTTGTGGTTATAGTTTCTACATCAGATTAATAGGATCACATTTTGGCAAACAGACTGGCTAGGTCAAGTGGATTTACAGTTATTTACAGATGCAGCTGAGGGTCTGGGTATGGGGAGTTTTTTGTGGGGCAGTGGTTTTCAGTACCATGGCCTCCTCATTGGCCTGAGGAATGGAAGCAGGATGTTGCCTTCCTGGAGCTTATGCTGATTTGGGCTGCATCAATGGTATGGCAGGATCGTTTGAGAGGTAGGAGGGTAGTGTTTATTTTAGGAAATATTGTGGTGGAGACAGTGTTGCAGGTTCAGATGGTTAAATTAGCATGATTGCTATTGGTTCTTCATAAGCTAGTGATGCAGAGTTTGTTGATTAATCTTTCTTTTTCAGGGGTGCATGTGCCAGAGGACAAGAATGAGATAGCTGACAGTCTGTCTCATTTTCAGTTTTTCAGGTTTCAGCAGATGGCTCTGACATCAGCAAAAGACCCCATGGTAGTACCAGATGAGATTTGGCAGAATGGGCAGCAGTGATCAGCAGGTTGGTGCAGCAGTCATGGGTGGTATCCACCAGGAAAGTACCAAAGAAAAACAAAACTGTTTGGAGCGAGCACTAATAGAACACAAATAAAATAAACAGTGCTCGAACAAGGACTTTACAATAAGCTCCACATCCGGTCCATAATAAGTCAATAAAAAGTCATTTTATTGTGATAAATTCATAAAATTGAAGTTTAGCACTTTCATCCCTCCATCAATACTCTAGGACATCATCAGAACACACGCCAAAGAGCATGCATCCCTGACGGCTTTGTATTTATTTCTGGATGCTTCCTTATGCAGTTTTTTCAATAGATCTTCCATGACTAAGTTAATTAATTAACATTGTTATTTGATATGGTACATATAATTGCAAATGAGACAAAAAGCACTGATTACAAATGAAGTAAGTAAAGGCTTGTTATGTAGGTGTACAACATCCATGCCATTTCCTACTGATGATTCATACTAAGGTACTACTCCTGACTTCCATGGACGCGTCAAGTGCGCAGAAGCCAACCAGCAACATCCCTCACCAGCATCAACAAGAACAGCACCGTGACTAGGAGATCTTTAGCATACCGGAGTGTTAAGCATCAGTACTTGTTTGATGACATGAAGTTAAAACTTGTCCTTTAAATCATTAAATTAATAGTTAAGCTGCTCAAATGAACAGTAAAAATTGTGGAGATGAAAACCCTAGAAGTAGAAGAGAATATCATAAAAAGTATTAGAGTAGTTTTGCAGTTAAACTCTTGACAAGATGGGGATGAAAGGAACATATTGTGTGAGGCAATTGTGTGAACTGAATGCAATACGTCAATTGTCCATATCATCTCTGGAGAAAACTAGAGATGAATCTAACACAATCTCAGAGAGATAAATATGAAAGATTTACAGGTTAGGTTGGATTAAGTGATAGAAGGAGGGCGACATAAAAATAGAAACACTAAGACTCTTAGATTTCACTCACATATTATGGAAAAAGATTAAATAAAGAGCAGAAATGTATGTTGGATTTCTGGTGGGCACAAGGCAAAATACTTACCAAAAAATACCTTGCCTGGAATTTAAAAGAATAAAGTTTAAAGAGGCAACTATTGAAACTGAGAGGGACTGATGCTGTTCAAGTGATTTAATGGTCAAGAGGTGTTGGAAAAATAAAGTTGAAGTGAGACGTAGGAAGAAAGAAGGTAACACAGAAAGAAAAAAGAAAGGAAGGTTTAGGTTGGGAACTTTCTTAGAGAGGTAATGGTCTGGCTGGACAGCAAGGTATTAGAAAGGGAAATTTTGGAGATGATAGTCAAGTTAAAGAACAGAAAAGCTCCTGGTGAGCTGGGGTTCACAGGAAAATGTTACAAAGGGTACACAAATGAGATACACCAACATTTTTGTGAGGTAGTGTAGGTATTATACATGAAGCTTTGCCAGAATCATTTACAAAATGTGAGAATGACTTTTATTTCCAAGCTAGAACTAGACAAGTTAGCTACCAAGCTCCATCGTCCTATAACAATGATTCTAAATACTGGCTATAGTATTGGCAAGGTGTTGCTAAAGATCATCCCAGCTTTGGTGGAGGGAAAGTTAAAAGGGGTTTTAAGAAACAGAACTGTAGAAAGCAGATGGTGGCTGTTAGTGGAAAAGAAAGGGTCTATATTAGAAGAGCGAAGTGACTTAAGAGTGAATGCTCTTTCTTTGACAAGTAAAACCCAAAGTCTGAAAAGAGTGAAGTTACAGAACAGCGTTTTTTTTTTCCAAGGGAAAAAAATTGCTGTTCCAAAAAAAAAAAAATTATAAAGACAAAATGATGCCCCCCACACCCCCTACTTAAATATACCAACTCTGAGATCACACCACAGTGGAGAAAACAGCAATATCCTGAGAACAGCCCAGCAATTTTTTCCCTGGGAAAAAAAAAATCACTGTTCCATAACTTCACTCCTTTCAGACTTTGGACGTTATGTGTTGATAAAAGAACATTCACTCTTAAGTCACTTTGCTCTTCTAATATAGACCAGAAAAGAAATATAGTGGTGCTAACATTTAAACACAACATATTTCTTGCCCCAATGCTACAGACATTCAGCCTTTTGCAAGATAAACATGTGAAAGAAAATATGATGAGTGCAGAATGATATAAATATAAACTTTTTATACAAGGTTATATAACAGTCATCTTAAAATGCAACAAATACTTTATTGGAGGATGATTGTATTATGGTGGCTGTAAAACATTGCATTACCACACTGGTGCTGGATCTGTGACATATACATTCCTGCAGTACAGTGTTTTTTTTTTGCTGCATATTTAAGTGTCATAAGATTGAAAGAGTAAATGCTGATTTAAGAGTCTTGAACCTTTATATCATACCTTTAACAGGACATAAAAAAATCTTGACTGTTAATAGCTTCACATTTTTACATAGTCAGTGATTGCTAACACAGAAACATCACTACTCTCAGAGAATGAGCTCATGTATAAGTGCTTGCGTCTGCACACATGATGTATATACACAGTGTTTATATCACATTATCAAGAGATGAAAATAGCGAACGCTATTTCATCGGCCGCAAAACATCTAAATATGAAAATATCGAACATTCAGTACAGCAAATTTTTTCCCATGGAAACAATTTGCTGCTCCGAAACACATACACACAACACAAACACATCAAACAAACAGCAACCACACACATACACTTAAAATTCCTACATCTAACGCTACACTAAACTAAACATACACTATCTACCCACTTACCTTAACCCAAACCCTAACCCTAAGGTCCGTCACTATCACACACTCACCTAACCCGCATCCTGACCCTAACTCACTTAAACCGCCCCTAACCCTAAAGTCTGTCACTATCGCACACAGGCCTAACCCACGCCTTAATACTAACTCACTTAACCCGCCCCTAATCCTAACATACAAACAATTGCACACTTACCTGAACCCAACCCGTAACTTTCCACCACAGCGCTAAGAATAGCAAAGCCACAGAAATGGCCAACTGAATTCTTTCCCGAGGAAAGAATTTGCTGTTCATCATCTTTGGTATTCTTAACATTCGCTGAATAGTGTTCGATATCAGAACATTCGAAGTTTTAATACTTTGATGTTCTGATATAGACTCTATACACATGTATAGCATTTGAACACAAATGTCAGTCTACATTCAGCTACACATATATTAAGAAGTATTTTAACTCTAAACATAATTCAAAGTATTCTGCAAGAAATAAAAACTGTCCCCGGGATTCAAGAAGCTTGGCGCAAGGACGGCTTTAGCCTTGCGCCGAGCATCCTCACTACTGATGGCTCGGCAGCACCATATGAATATTTATGAGGGAGCGCCGCTGCACTCTCAACGTACACAGGAAATGTGTGCGACTGCTGGGGGCGTGTACAAGTGCTCTGCAGAGGTGTAAACATGCCCCGACACTTGCAAAACCTACTATGCCTATTAGTAGAGCCCGCCCCCGATAGTAAGTCAGTAATTCAGTGTCAATGGATATCAAAATGTATGCTAAGCATACAAGAGTGTCCACGAACCGTGAAATAAATTCGAAGTAGTAAACACACAAACACGTAGTGGAATGTTGAGCCCTTTCCCTAGAACTTTCACAATTAGATTCACTGTGTCCCTAGTATACATTTGAATTGCTACAATATCGAAGGTGTAAGCAAAGCACAGCGTGTTTGCGCATCACTGCCATCATCAGAACGTAGCTTACACATCATATTCATTCAAATAATGAAAAACATACAGAATCAAAGCAAATGTCAATAGTGTAGTGTTTAGAGCATCCGCCTAACAAACAGGCATTCACGGTTCGAGCCCAACAATAGCACATATCATTTTCCATATAAAATGAATGTCATTTTGCTGTAAAACCGACATAAGAGTATTGCATGAGATATTTAACTTAAAAATCATTCAAGCAAAGTGGCACTGTCATAATGAATAAGGTACTAGTAAGCAAGTATAAGAATAAATAAGCAGCAGTAAACACATATAAGTACCAGTAAGCAAGTCTGAGTGCAATTGCACGGGTCTAAGCAGTGCCCAGCATAGGAAATGTATATAAGTATATACAGATATAATATATATATATATATATATATATATATATATATATATATATATATATATATATATATATATATATATATATATATATATATATATATATATATATATATATATATATATATATATATATATATATATATATATATATATATATATATATATATATATATATATATATATATATATATATGTATAGATATCTATATGAAGAAAGAACGATGTAACAATAAAGCATACAAAAGGAATGAGAAGGGAATCAACAGCAACCTCAGTATTATATAGGGCTGTCAGCATATGTCATATCAAGCTGGGCAGGAGTGAGCAAAGCACTGCTACTCACACCACAGGCAGGATATTACCAGTGGGAGTAACATTGTTGATCTGCTAAGTCTACTTTACACACAGAGGGTAGTCTCTGGTGGGACTACCCAAAAATTAATAGACCATTTGGCCATCCGACCATGACACAAGCAAGGGCAGGTATGTTCAAGGACTAAATGGTGGGAGAGCCTGAGAATACATGGGTTGGGACAACATACATGTAGGGCCCTTAACGCTCGAGAGAGGGCAATGTGTGGAGGTATGTCATGGCTATGATAACAAGTGGACAATGGATGGTATGCGTGTATGTTGAACACAGATGGGGTGGTTGAACTATGGGTATGAAATTATGGAGCCAGGCATGCCAGGGTTGGATGGGCTGGTTCTAATTGGACCGCCCCGTGGAGATCAGCGAGTTCGTTATAAGCATATATGCATACACACATGCAGACATCAATATGTAGAAGTAGATTCTCTGCAAAACATTCATTCCATTTGCAGACATAAATAACATGATTGCTCCCTTACAGACTTTGACAGTATATAGAATAATAGGTTGTGCAGCAGAGGGATGGGACAAAACTGCTAAAACTCAGAAATGTGTACAATGTCCGAAGTCAGTGCTGTGCTGAAAAAAATCAAATGTTAGGACTTTCCCACACATGGAATCATTCCTGTGATCTGCCTGCTACAGCAACGCCAATTACTAAACCGGTCTATTTATAAAAGAAATACGCCAAAAACGTACATAATTAGGCTCTCATGTGTAACGTGTGCGTTACCACATAGTCATACTTATTAATTTATTGTAGTGTCATGTTAATGGGAGTAAGGATGTAATGAAGTATAGAGTCTAATCTTGACATACACACATGCGTGTCCCATGTGGGACAGCCCAAAAATTGTGAATAGTATTCTTCTGGTTGCTCATGTCACCAATGTTTGGGGACTAATTATTTGGGAGTTCTGAGGATACGTGGAGTGAGTCAACTGATGGGATGGGTCTACAGGAGTAGGAAGTGGCCAATGTGTAGTCATGTGGATACACCGTGAATCCAACTGGAGAATGGATGACTGCAGTTTTAGGGAGGCATTGGGGTGTGTGTTTGGGGAACCAGGAGCTATGGGTATATGGGTATATATGCAAATGAAGCAGCACAGCAATAGTGTATTGGTTAGAGCAACTGCCTAACGAACAGACATTCCCATACCGAATCCCCCTGCATCACATACCATTTACCATCGGTAATCTGTACATGAACATACTGCGACATCTGTCCACTGTATAACCTGCAAAATATCAATTGAAAGTTAACTGGAGTGAAGTGTCAGTGACATAATGAATAAGGCACTAGTAAGCAGGTCAAGCAAATATAAACACCAGTAAGCATGTGTAAGTGCATTTGCACGGGGTATGCATTGCTTTACAGACACACACACACACACATATATATATATATATATATATATATATATATATAAATATAAAATATATGTATATATATATATATATATATATATATATATATATATATTATATATATACATATAGTTGCAGACATATACGTATCTATATATATATATATATATATATATATATATATATATATATATATATATATATATATATACATACACATATACATATATAAATATATATATATATATATATATATATATATAAGTGTGTGTGTGTGTGTGTGTGTGCAAAGATATACACAGATATACATCTATGATAAGAAACTGCACACAAGAATGACATATGTTCACAGGCTATGCCAATGGAAGTGAGGGGCCCAAGTAAGAAACATGAAACACGTAGCAGGACCTTCCACCCCCCCCCCCCCCTCCCAGCTGGACTCAGGAAACATACACACAAATAATTTAAAGAGTCCACTGCTCCCCAGACCACAGGCAGGATACAACCAGGGGGGGGGTTACACAGTGCACCCATAAATTCTAATCTTGGAACACAGACAGGAGCGTCCCTTGCGGGATACCCCAAAAATTGGCAAGACCAAAAGAAGGTCACAGACTGAACATTCTGGCTGGGGTGTATACATACTCTGAATACAAGGGTGGGAAAGCCTGATGATCCATGGGTTGAGACAATTGTATGAAATGGGTCCCGTGAAGTGGAGAGTGGGCAACGTGTAGTGGTGTGTCCAGAACAGACCAGGACCCAGAGTAAGAATGGGTGCTGTTGAGGAGGTGCGGGTGGGGGAACTATGGGTAGCTACTTATGGGTCTAGGTGTGCAGGTGTTGGCTGATGTGGGCCTATATGGACAGCCCTAGGGATGTAAGCGAATGTGTTCATTGGGCAGAGGCGTCGCCCAATCAGCAGCCACACCCATTACGAGTCCCACTGCAGCAAAGTGTAATCTATATGTCAAGAAATTGAATAACCAGATGTAGATGTATATATGTAGAGGTATGTGTGTGTATATCTACCCATAGCGACATAGAGATAAGCCTCTCCCTCTCTGTAGTACAAATGTATACATACAGAGACAGAATACAGATACATACCCACATATAAATATATACATATGCAGACACCCTTAGACCCATATGTTGTTTTATATATATATATATATATATATATATATATCTATATATATATATATATATATATATAAAAATATTAATATACATGTATACATACATATACAGATATATCTGTATATAGTAATGTACATATATATATATATATATATATGTGACTGTAAATATACACATGTATATAGCTAGGATATGATACAGCTGTTACGAGTTACATATGTTCAGAGGTTGTGCATATGGGGGTGAGGGGTCCAATAAACAAACGTGTAACATATAACATCAACCCGCCTACCCCCCCCCCCCACCCAGCTAGGCCGGTGAGACATACAGACACACAATAAAAGTAAACACACCACTGCTTTCCAGACCACCGGCAGGATACTACCAGTGGGAGAGCCCTGCCAGGTCTAATCTCGAAACACAGACATTGATGTCCCTTGTGGGACACCAAAAATTAATTATCATCGGAGGCAGTCCGGGTAATAACTCATCAAACCAGGCTCTGGATGTACATGGACCAATAGGCTGTGTAAGCCTGTTAACCCATGGGTCAACACAACCTATGACGTGTCTCAACACGGAGAGAGTGGGCAGTGTGTAGTGGTGTGTTTATACCCCACCTGCACCCACAGTAAGGATGAGTGCTGTAGAGGAGTGGCAGGTGAGGGGAACTATGGGTATGCAATTATGGGCCTAGGCATGCAGGTGTTGGCTGGTGCAGTTGTATTAGGACTGCCCCGGGGATGTAAGTAATATTCCAAAATGAGCATAGCTGATGCTCATACCTCTCAAACCCTAAGAGCAAATCCACTGGACAGGACATAAACCATTGGGGGAACAAATAGGGACCATACCTCTGAACTGTCTCCAATTTCCAGGGACATCCCTGATTTCGACTCAATTTCTAACTCTGTCCCACTTAATCCCTTCTAAAACTAGTGACACTTGGAGGAAAGGTGGTGAATTACACGTAATGAATAACGACAACAATTAAGAGTTATAAACATCATTTACCTCCGAAAATGTGTATGAATCATATGCTCTGAGTCTGTCAATGTGTCGGGTTAATAGCACCAATAATTTAAATGTGTTCCTGATGTTGTTATGCCGTGTCCCTGATTCAGTTTGTATTTTTCCCAATCGTATGAGAGGTCTGATAGGGACAGAAAGCACATATTCCACTGATAACCGTAGAAAGATGATAGAATAGTAGGTATGCAGTAGCATGACTCGGCTGAAGGATGTGGGTTCCAAAACCCAATTACTTGTTTGTATTGAAGAGTGTCAGTTCCCATGTATTAGCCAGACAGGTGCAGATTGTAAGAGGAACACACCAATAATATGAATCAAACTCTGGACAGGCCGCGGATTCCTTACAGTCGAACGGCATGCTGTCACCTAATGTGCAGCCATTCCTGATACTGTAGGCATGTAATCCAATGTAATAGGCATCACAAGGTAATATCGTAATCCTCACTCCCACCCAGGGGTGTGAGTGTCAGATGCAAACACCAAATGCAGTGCATTTGCAAGTGCGGGAGCAAGCGGGTTTAAGCCAGTTTGACCGCCAGTATGTGAGTATTACACTGGTAAAGCAATGTAGAGGCTAACTGAGTGTAAGAAACTGTAACCGGAGGTTAGCATTGCTTAGCTCTGTGCAAACCCATGCACACCCGCTCACAACTGCTTTAATGTGCCTTAATCACTCCATATCCAATGGCCTTGTTCTTCCCAGCAACAAAGGAAACGGCCTCTGCAAGGCTCAAAACCAGGACGCTGCACACACAACTATTGTGATTTACCACTAAGCCATGGCAGATATACAGACATCGGACCTTATCACAAACATATCATCCAGAGCAGGCATTCAATAGTATAGGAAATGTATTCCATCATGTAGATGTATGTATGAGTGTTTATGTCCAGATATAGATACATACATATATATATATATATATATAGATATATCAGGAACATCCCATGTGACAACAAAGCATTACAAAGGAATGAAAAGGGAAACACCAACAATGCCTGTATTATGTAGTGGTGTTGTCCTATGTAATATCAAGACTCCCTCAGACAGACATGTGTCCTTCATACACACAAACATTTGTACATTGGCCATATACATCACTCTGTGCATGTTATTTAAATTAACACAACAGTTCCTGTCCAATCATTATGTGAGCACAGTACTCTTGCAAGGTTCTGTGTGTGACATCATCATCATGATAAAGGTAAATGGGATAACCATAGAGGGACCGGTAGTGTTGTGTGTACAATGGGGTCATCTGCATCACGTGTACCTGGAACATTTAGGAGTCATGTGCATACTAGGATCGTGTGCCTGAGAGACAGGGGTGAGGACAACTGGAGTATGTTGTGATGCATATTAAAAGGGTTACATGTGTCCAGTGGACACGTGTGTGAAATAGACAACTATATATAGGGCAAATGTTGTTCTAGGAACCAACTGGCCTTTTGTTTCTCTAGGGTGAGAGTGGGATGTGGGGGAAGGAGAGTAGGTATGCTCGTAGAGGGCAGGTAGGTTAGGATGACAGACAAGCCAGGATACAGGGTCAGTATATGACACTTGTGGGGGGATACACCTCGGACAGAGAGGAGTGTTCGGCAGTCACAAGCCCATGAGCCCCCAGATGGAAACGGTAGGATGGAGGTCCCCAGCCATGGTCAGCCACCACTGCACCAAAACAACTGCAAAGGTGGCAGTTCTGGGGGCTGTCTAGGAGGGGTAGCCTCAACCTGTAAATGTGACACTCTGCCCTTGAGCTGGCTTATCTGGCCTTCAAACCCCTTATTGAGCCCCCTACGCACCACATCTGGGACTGTACGACAGCGGACATGTTCCTATCTGGACCTGCTCCCAGAGAGGACAAGTCGCATCCTCAGTGACAGTACCACCAGAAGGTGCTGCAGAGCCAACAGAGGTTAAGGTCCAAGGCTGGGACCCAGATGTGCTGGTGCCCGGTGCCATGGCCAGCTGAAGTTGGACAGGAGGTTCTGCCGGAACCTCCAAACCCATGCAGCCTATGGTGTTGCAGTTTAAACACAGATATGGCTTAGTAAGAGTCAACATCATTCAGGATTACTTATAACAGCATGCATAAATATGACTATCAACCCAACACAACAGATGGTATATATTTGCAGAGGGAGCACAACACATGCATATATACTGCATGAGATCTATACGAAGTGTAGAAGACTTGTGACTGCAGCTATGAACAGTGGCCCATTATTGGCATGTCACTGAGAACCCCAGACAGTGTCTGTTATACCACTGTTTTGTGTGACATATGTTCAATCAGGGATGTGATGGCAGTAACTCATCACTATCACCATGTACTGACTGCAATCCTCACACTATGCTCCTGCAGTTCACAGATGTGTGTTCAGTGAGTAACACAGGAAACAAATGGTTCCGCACACTGACCAGTCCACAGATGGCCCTACAGATGGGGTTCCCTCACAAACAGAGCACTGTCTTGTCAGTTTTAAAACATGCAGAATAGCCATTACCACACACAACTTGTTAAACAGGCAGTAGCCTCAATGAAGCATAGCTACACTTACATGCTGTAGTCATGTCTGGCACATCACCCTCCTGTCTTTAGGCAATTTCCCACTGTGTATGTTGTTTGAGGAACATCCAGATATTATCTGTGATGCTGTTTACTAAACACCAGATCCAGGTACCACTCACAGCGACTGTCATGGGCAAACACCAACATGATTTTCATAGATATTGTACTGTGTTTTTCATGTGATTGGCTATGGGAACATCATCACAGCTGTTCCACATGCAATCAGCTAGAGGAGGACTGCAATAGGTGCAGAGATCATCACCTGATCATGACCATCACTTAAAAAACACAAGCTGCTGATGAGCAGGTGTACACCTCCACATCCACCAGAGAGTTTGTGGAAGGGACAGACAGAAGCAAAGTACATCAGAGAAGGGCTTGGAGACTAAAATGTAAGCATTGACTGTCACACACCTACCCATACAGGGGTTCAAACCCCTGACTGACTAGTCTTTACTATTATAAGTGCATGCAGTTACACCATGTGCCACGAAGCTGACATGTTGGTGTGCTGTAAGAACATATATGTGTGCTGGTGAGCAACATCTGCAACAGAGATATAGTAGACATACATTAGGTGTAGCACACATGGCTGTCCACATGAACGGATGTCATTGTCAACACAACCACACTCTCTAATTGACTCACATTGACA
>NC_056743.1:1313145710-1313225710 GCF_019279795.1 Protopterus annectens | reverse complement strand
CAAACCAGTAACACAATTGCAATTGCAAACACTGCAGAACAGACAGACATACTGAACTGAGTCAACATCATTCTGAAATCAAAATCACTTGACAGAAGTAATAGAGACATATGAACTTTGTGCAACCTAAAACAAGAATTATTTTATTTTATTTTTTTTTTCACTTTGAGCATTTGAGCACAACGCTCTAAGCTGAATTGCACTGATGATGGCAAAGTTTTAGCACATAGCTTGAAGCTTTGAACTTAGAAATTGTTGCTCTGTCCTGACTTTACAAAGATCTGTACAAGAAAGGCTTCACAATAGGTAATAGGCGCATTAATATAGTAGCAGGCTAATGATGTAAGTAAAGGTGTAGCCAGAATTTGCATCCACAAGTGTCAGACAAAACATCCTGAAATATTTTTTTAATCCATCTGTATTCAAAAATTTAGAACATTCCAAGAAAACATTTATACCTAGTATTATCTAAACATACCACATAGGAAGTCATATTTCTGACAGTTAACATTCAACACCATATTTCAGCAAATGTGAATATATATATATTTGTCTTCATTACCCTTTTGACCACTGTAATCTGTACCTCAAACTCTTCAGCTTGTTTAAAAGTACATTAAACTGAATCACCATGCATACATACATGCATATACATACATACAAATATTTCAAGCACGGGCATTAATGCCCTTCTGGCTTGCCAATATACAAAAACTCTTGTTCCCATAATAAGTGTCCAGGCTGTTTTTCAAAATATCTAACAGATACTTGCTTTAATGTAATTTGGTAGCCTGTTCCATGCATCAGCTACTCTGTCGGAGAACCAATTCGTACACTTCTCATTCCTATAGAATCTCCTACACAGGTTGTCTGATGATTCTCTAGTACTTTTTGATAACCCCAAACATTCCCAGAGGTAGTTGTCTCTAATTACCTTAAATACCTGACTAAGATCTCCTTTTAGATATTTATAAGAGACACTGTACAAGTTTAGATATTTTAGTCTTTAATAAAAACTTAAATTTTCACATCCATGGATGCCCTTGGTATATTTCGACTGTACTCTTTCCAGTTTTACACATGCTTGTTTTATTATAGGGTTTTTATATTGTTATTCCATATTCAAGTTTGGGTCTAATGTAACTAACAATGACTTCACCATTTTTGATTTCTTAGACTTTATAAATCTTTCTATACAACCTATAATTCTATAACTATCATTAACCAATTGGCTGATATGATTAGAAAAAATCATAGCTGAATCTACCCATATATCCAGGTCCTTAAATGAGTCTGCAATTTCAATCACCGCGTGCTGTATTAAATATTCAACTTTCAATTTATGTCTCCCAAATCTCATATGCTTAGTTTTTGATGTATTTATCAGCATAATATTCTCCTGTGCCCAAATGGTCAGTTTAGTCAAGTTATTTTGCAGACATGCCTTATCTGTAACACATGTAATCAGGTTACCCAATTTCTGGTCAACTGCATATAGACAGTAGAAAACCTCAGATGAAAAAGCTATGTCTGAAAGATACAATCTAAACAAATAAGGGCCTAGGACAGAGCCCTGTGGGACACCCTGACTGTAACCAAGGATTTCACCTATCCATTTACCGTATGATACTTGCCATGTCCTATTTGTAAGCCATGCAGCTAGTCATCTTATCAAGAGTACATCAGTACCTAGTTGTACTAATTTACTGATCAGTGTTTTGTGTATGACCCTGTTAAATGCTGAAGTTAAATCTATAAAAATTACATTACAGCACAATTTTTCATTCATAGCTGTTACTATATTGTTATAGAACATCATGTTACAGATATATTTGTTTTCAACATATGCATGCTGATATATGGTTTCAAGTCCCAACCTAACCAGTTCTGACAATAACTTATCCAATATTACCTTCTCCATTATTTTTCCACTGCATCAAAGTAGACTTAAGCGTCTATATGACTGAGTTTGTTCTAATTCCTTTTCCCTTGAAGACAGGTTTAATAAGTGCATTTCTCCAATCTTGAGGAATTTTCCCATATTTATATGACCTAGTGAATAATAGATATAATGGTAATGGCTAAGGTGTTTGCCTTACAAACAGAAAAGTTGAGTTTCAGTCTGATAAGGATAATTAGCTTGGCTAAAAAAATGGCTAATAGGGCGTTAGCTTTAGTACTAAAACTTAAAACTAAACTATAAGTTCTTGTTGAAGTGATCTCAGGTCATTGTTACTAATTTCGTCTCCTCCCTGTGCTTTGTTTGGAAACAGTTTCTACAGTTCTTTTTCAATATACTCTAATTTGAAACTGCGGTGGTGGTGCTGCGGTAGCGTTGTCACCTCATAGCAAGACATTGTCCCGTTCGATTCTCAGCTAGAGTGTCTTCTGTATGGAGGCATACGTGATTGGGGCGTGCCTTCGTTGAAGGTTGTGCGTCAGGGCTGGTAACCCGGTACGTAAAAATCCACTACCAATCATTAGTGGACCAGAGTTCCGCTGTGGCGACCCCTAACCGGGAAAATCTGAAAGACACAAACAGACAATCTGGGGTTACCTGAATGTCACTAGGACAACATATCACCCCTTTCATGAAGCCAAACTGTTTTGTATAAGATTTTGTAAATATATCTATAATCTGTTGTGTCTGAGGATAAATTTTAGAATCTACACACAGTTTATCAATTTGTGTGCCTTTACTCTTTCCACATCTTATGTATCTATAAAAAGGTTTCCTATTATGCTCAATAGCTTTATATAAATTTTCTTCACATTTTTTCTTGATCTTTTTCCACACTATTCTTAATCTGTTTGTCCAGCTTGTTTATTTCAGTTTTCAAAGTTGTAGTTTGACCTCTCTTCCAATTTTTATATTTTTTGTCTCTCACCTTAATCAGATATCTTGTTCTTATGGAAACCTATCCCCTTGATGCTATATGCCTAGAAAGTCTATATTATATAAACAAAGCATTAAAATGTTGACTCACCTTTGATCGACCCTTATTTCTCAAAGCTGCACAACATTGAATGGCCAAATCATCGATTTCTTTCCAAGGGAAAGAAATCAGTTGGCCATTCATTTAAATCTGCCCTTTTCTCGACTGTAGTGTGAAATTGTCACAGATGGACCTGCATTTGGTTATAAACGAAATAGTACATTAAAACAGACATTATGTTACAAGGAGAAACCTAAGAGATTTTTACTGGTTTTGGACACGAGCATGGTACATATAGATGCAATAACTGCATTTATTGTAAACATCTATATACCAGTAAATCCATAAGACATCCTGAGACTAAAGGTGAATTTACACTTCAAGCCTATGGAAATTGTAATACCAGTAACTTAGTCTACATGGCTAAGTGTGAACAGTGTGATTGTTATTACATAGGCATGACTAATAGGAAGCTCAAAGAACGTATAGCAGCCCATATCAGTGACATTAAATGTAAGTTATTGACAAATGTACTAAGTAAGCAGGTTTTGGATAGAGGGGATCAACATATATTTAAATTAATGATTTTAAAAGTAGTTTATAAACCTCTGAGGGGAGGTTATGTGAAGTTGTTAACAGTAAGTGAAGAAATGAAATGGGTTTTGCGAATGAAGTCCGCATACCACCAGGATTAAATGACAGTTTCACCTTAAAACCTTATTTAAGAGAATTACACCAAAGAGTTTGAAATTGTGTCATGTGATTTTATTAACTAAGTAATGACTGTAACTGCTAAGATGTATTCGCCTGAAGAAGCCTTGATGGTGAAAGTTCTAACTTTCATGTGAAGTTTTAACTTGTGATTTTTAAATAAAAGACTTGTTCCAGTGCTTTTTTCTTCTTTGGATTTGTTGTGGTACTAAGCATTGGCTAACAACCAACCTGCTGATTTTTTTGGACATTTGGACTTTTTACAGAGGTTGGTGGACACTCAACTTGGTGGTTAATTTATTTTCACCAAACAAGTATTTTCTACTGTGGAGAGATGGCAGTGTTTTTGAAAATGATTGGAGAAACTGTAAATGTGGAAGTTAATCCATTGCTTATTGTTACTGACATCAATAGTATAAGGACAGCATCAACATCGGATAGTAATGGCCATCTAGAATTGCTTCAAGCCTACACGGAGAAATTACATGAGTTTGAATACATGGTTATGGCCTATAAATGTTTGCAATGGCAGAGACTGTTATTTGAGGCTTATCTACAAAATAAAATTGTACCAAGAGGGCTTTGCATATTAAAAATGTCCCCTTATAGAGATAAGTATCCAGATTTTCTATGTAGATGGCAGCTCCTTAATTTGAGCTGCTGTTTTCGGTACATGGAGTTAATGAATGTATATTTTCAACTGTTAGAGTCAGACATGAGGTCCAATGTTGAAACTTTTTATAATGAATTAGCCTCATATACTGAGTCTGAAAAGAGTGTGGCACTTATAAATGAGACCTTAAACAGATTAAGTATTTTTGAGAAAAGATTAATAGATACGAAAAAAGAAAACTGAGGAGAGATCTGCTTGACAATGGACATGTTTTCCTTTGGCCAAGAGATGGGAAAGAGACCAATAGGCAAACTAGCCAGCAGCCGGAAGTCCCACCCAATCTTGAAGCAGTAGTACTGGGTACTTTGGAAACAGCATTAGTAGAAGCATAGCATCGAGCAGTTGAGATGCAAGAAAATATATCATTTACAAATAACAGACATCTTTCAGTCATCTCAACAACAGTCATGAATAAAGAAAGCCATCCTAGAGGGGGACAAGCAGTAAGGGTTGATTTGACACAGATGGATGCATTAGATCCAGTGGATTTTCCATTTTTGATCAACCAGCCTCTCCCCATGCCGAAACCACGGACTCGATTGCAGAGTTTAACAGAAAATCACAAGAACGAGAGTTTGGTGAAATGCCCGTATACCAGGAGCCAGAACAACAGATAAAAAGGACTAATTTAGTGTTTAACTTATCTAATCGTGTGCTTACTGACTCTGAATTATCCATTTTAAACAAAGATAAACCTTTAAACCTTTGTACCTGCTCAAGTGACTGATATTTCTAAGACTTTAACTGAAATTAAACATTTTGTTCGTAATTTGACTTTGAAAACACATTTTGGCATTGTAAGTAATTATAAAATTAGATTCAAAAGGAGGAGCATTTTCATTCTGCAAGTTACTGGTGCTTTATAGATATTTGGCAAAGCTATAGAATGAGACATTTATGCACTATATGAGAATAATAAGGTTGATAAATATTATAATTTAACCAATGAAGAACAACAGGCTATAAACTCATTGGTTGAAAAATCAAGATTTAGTTATTAAAGGTGCAGATAAGGGTGGAGGGATTGCAGTAATGGGGAAGCAATTTTATTTTAATAAAATGCAAATGTTGTTACAAGAAGAACAATATTGGTTCATTACAAGAAGCGAAGTAAACAGTCTTTGTTTGGAGTTAAACAAGAATTTATATGAAGTGCATGATACTGGGTCAATTACAGATGATTTGTTTAACTATATGTTTGTTGAAAATCCTAAACTGCAAATAATTTATGGTATACTGAAGTTGCATAAAAGTGTTAGTGATCCGCCAATGAGGTCCATTGTGTCATCAAGGGGGTGGGTCACTGAACCGATATCTAAATATCTGGAATAGCAATTATGGATAGTTTTGGAGAAAAGGCCTACCATATTGAAAGATACAGCTAGTTTTTTGAGACAGTTTTATGATTGGTCAGCCAGTTGTCTAAAAGATCAATCATATTTTGAAACAACGGGTGTAGACTCACTCTTTACCTCCATACCACATGAGCATGGCATAGGTAGTGTTAAGACATTTTTAGAGAATTTTTCTGACTATAATGTGCAGAAAATTGATATACTATGTGAGATGATGAGATTAGTATTAACTAATAATGTGTTTTTGTTTGGCACTAAGATCTATTATCAACAAAAGTGTGTAGCAATGGGTACAAGTGTTGCTAACACCTATGCAAATATAGTTATGTATGTATGGGAGGAAAAGTATATATTATCTACATCTAATATGTATTGGGAGCACATTGTGTTTTATAAGCATTTTGTGGATGAACTTTTTTTAATATAGGAGGGAAATGAGGAGCTTTTTCAAAAGTTTTTGGTATGAGTAAATGAAAGTACCTCGTTTTTAAAATTTAAATATGAACATTCATTGGAACACATTGACTTTTTGGATGTGTTGGTAATGAGGAAGGGAAGTGGTGAAATACACACTGAAATGTAAAAGAAGGAAGTGAAGCGGAATAATTATTTACATCGCAATAGTATGCACCCCCCCTTTATGTTTGAAAATATTGTCTTGAATCAGATGCAGAGAGTGGTGAGGTTAAATATGCAATGTGATAGATTGAATGATCAGTTAGAAAATATGGGTCTGGAATTTATTGAAAGGGGATATTCATGTAGAACAGTAGATAAAGCACATAATGAGGTTAAACAGCAGTATTTAAAGGACAAAATAACTCCTTATTTTAGTAATAGACATCAAGGAAATGAAAGAACACATTTTAGAAAGAATAAGATTAGATGTATGCTTACTTATAATAGAAACACTTCAGCAGTTAAGAGTATAATAGCGAAATTCTAAGGGATGTTCAGGGTCTACAAGAAATTGTCACAGATGGACCTGCATTTAGTTATAAACAAAACAGTACATTAAAAGAGACATTGGGCCAGATTCACGATGGCTTGCACGAAGTCTAAGAGTAGAGTAAGACTCCATGCAGCCATCATGTCTGACGAGCGATCCAGGAACAGCCTGTAGGGGCATGTAAGAGAGCTCCTAAAATGGCTCTTACACGGACAGGGCTGGGACATGCAAATCACCTCAATTGCAGGAGAAAGGCATGCAGATGAGGTAGAGTTGCGATTCAGGAAACCCGAACCTGTCCAAGTAAGAGCAGTGTTATTTGCAGAAATGTACTCAGTTGACAACTGAGTACCATTCTGCAAATAGCAAAACGGAGCCGTGACAGTTCCAAATAAAGGTTGCATCCAGTGCAGGAAGCATGCCAATGGCCAAATATATGGCCATTGGAAATGTTCCCTGATGCAAAATTAAAATAAAAATATATATTTTTTTTGCAGATTTCCGATGTTTAAGCGTAGCACAGTGCCGCACAAACGGGCTGCGCTCTAAAACACAGAATACTACAAATTAAAACCCACAAATGTGGATTTTATTGAAAGTGGTAATGTACAATGCAAGGGAATGGCAGGCTGAAGACAAGATGGCCACCGAGTAGAGGTTGCTAAGGGGGGAAGCTCAGTCTAAGATATGTAACCAAGCATTAGTAGGCAATCCTATGTAAATGAGTGTTAGGATAGTGAATCACAAGTTTACATAGCAAATGAGCACAGTCAGTGGAGTGTAGGAGTAGGATATGGGGAGTAACAGAGTAGAAGATAGGTGACATCACGAGGGGGGGTATGTATGAAAGAAGTGAAGCTCATTGGAGCAGAGTGGCATGTGTCCGCTGTCATTTAGACATCATGGAAAGAGGTGTGTCAACAGGTACGCTAGGGAAAGCCAAGAATTGGAAGGTGTATACCATGGATAACACCAAAGCTTCTTGCTGAGTGTGCATGCGCGCGTGTGCGCACGTGTAAACCTGTGTAAGACAGAGTGCGCGCGTGTAAGCGTGACTGCGTTCATTTAAGATGGAGTAAGCATGTATAAGGCTGTTTAAAGAGTTGTAAGTGCTTTTGCGCTGGTGTGCGCACGTTTTATCCTGAATAAGCAAGTTTTAGTCCGTGTAAGCATGTGTGCACGCATGTTAGTTGCTGTGCTCATGTTTGCGCTTGTGTGTGCGACGCTCCCCCCTGAGGAAACAGAAAGGAAAAAGGAAGCACAACAAATAGTAGGAAGCTACCAGGGAGAACTAGCAGAGCTAGCAGGTGAAAACAATCAGAATCAGTCAATTACACAGGCAGTACACTAGCCCAGCCAAGCCTAGCACTTAAAACTCTGCAAACAACAGTTCATTATGTTTCTCACAACAGACACTGCAGTAAGCTAATAGAAGTGAAAACTGAAAAAGCTTTACTGAGACAAAGAAATGTTAGGGGCTGCCATTGCTGTTATAAGGCGACATATGCAAAATGCTGAGGGTGGTGACAATGGAAATGTTTCTGGATTACCCACAGTGAGGAGACGGAGAAGAGTGTACAGGCCCAGGGTAACCTATCAGGGGCTACATGAGCTGGAGATAGTGGAGCGCTATAGAGTGGACAGAGACCTCCTGCAGCAAATTGTTGAGCTGTGCAGGCCACGCCTCACACACAGAACCAACAGAGGGGAACCCATCCCAGTGGAAACCAAGGTATGTGTTGGCCTAAGAATATTAGCAACAGGTACCTTCCAGAGACCAACTGGTGATATTATGGGGATATCACAGGGATCAGCATTCAGGGTACTACACCAGTTCCTGGATGCCATGTCAGCACATGTCAGTGATCATGTATATTTCCCCAATTCCCGTGAGGTATTGGTCACCAATATGCGTCTCTTCCAGCAAATAGCGGAATACCCTGAGGTAGTGGGTGCAATAGACTGCACACACATATGCATCAAAGCACCAGCTGGCGAGCGGGGTAGGGTCTACTTCAACTGCAAGGGCTTCCCCTCCATCAACTGCCAGGTCATGTGTGATGCCCAGGGCATAATACTGAATGTGTGTGCAGGCTGCCCTGGAAGCTACCATGATTCCCATATCTGGCATCTGACGCAGCTGTACCAGACATTTGCCAATGGGGACATCCCACATGGTCACCTAGTGGGGGATGCTGGCTATGCACTGGAGCCGTGGCTGATGACACCCATCAGAAACTCACACACACCTGAACAGGAATGCCATAATGAGGCACACGCACAAACACGTAATGTAATAGAGCATGTGTTTGGGCTGCTCAAGTCATGGTTCCGGTGCCTGGACACATCTGGTGGAGCCTTGCAGTACTCACCAACTACATGTACCCAAATTGTCATGGTATGTGCTATGCTACATAATATGATCCTGCGAAAACAGCTGCAGCAGGACCAGCATAGGCCTGGGCCAAACAGCCCCCCACCATTGCCAAGGCCATCACAGGCAGAGCATGACTCGGAGGAGGAACAACCTGAGCCTGCCCCAGTAGGCAGAAGGAGGCATGCCCAGTATGCTTTGGCCTTGGCAAAGAGGCAACGCATAGCACATACACTGGCTCAGTAGGAACTCTGGAAATGATACCCCTCTCCGACTCGCACATAAAGTAAAAGGGATGACTAAGTTGACCCTACCTGCTTCCAAACATGTACAGGGAGTTTAGTATGTGCATCCGACATAGGCAGCCCTGCAGCACCACGTAAGGCATGAATGCCATGTGTTAAGCAATATAAAGCAGTGCTAAACAGCAATTACCACCATGTAGTATATGCAAACAAAATCGCACACACCAACTAGCACAACTGTGGTCAATGTTCAGTAATATTGGGCAACGTCCAGCAATGTTGGTGAATAGCAATGTCGGACAAACCTGGTCTAAGTAGGGCATAGCTGAACAAAAGCCAACATGCTCATATTTGCTTAACAGGCCCTTAAGCAATCTGGTCTGCTCAGTATGAAAATATAAAGCAGCGATGGGCCTCGAACCGAGGATACTGTATACTATGGCCAAAGTACTGAACCACTAAACCATGACAGTATTGCAGTGGCCCGCCTGTATGACGGAATGTTGATAAGTCTATGCAAAGTATTCCATGGAAACCCTGCAGGCACAGCATAATCCTTGTTGAGTTATGACACAAAGTTGAGTCCTGCAGTGAGAACAGAACCTGACTTCCAACACGCACAGTATAAATGCTAATATTGGTCATGTTCATACACATCAGCAAATGTAGTGGACCTCAGATAGCAACATACTGAAGGGTCACACTGGGCATGCCCACACACTTGAATAAATGATACAAATGTCAGGCAACAAAACATGGAATGTCAGAACTGGGCATGCTCACACACTTAGGCCATGTCTGAGTACAGCAGTGGGCCACGCATATCTGGCAGTTGCATGTGTTAACCCAGGAACCTGTCACTATACAGCAATCCGCCCTGTGCAGACAGTTATATGACAACAGACACATCTATAATATAGTGGAACCCTGTCATAATCAAATATGTTCTGCAGATACTGAAGTTCTTCATGGAAACTGGTAAAGCAAAGATGATAAAGACATGCAAACAATACCAGCAATAAACATTGTGCATCTTGAACATTAGCATAGGTTCAGAGGTCGATACTAGGCTATCTGCCCTAGGGCATGTACAAGCCTAGCCAGAGTGTGTTTGGCATTCGCAACCCTGTCAGATTACCACACTGTGTGTGTGTGTGAATAGTAGGTCACACAAGATAGCCCATGTACGTGTATGCTAGTGTGCCTCTGTCTAGCAGGGACAGAGAAGATATCCCAGGGGTAAATATACAATCACCCATACAGTCATCAAGATGTCTCCAGTAGGTGGTCAGTGGGTGGCTCTGCCTATGTGAAACTGGGATTACTTTCTGTAGTGAGTGGAGCCTCTGGGATAAGAATCTGTCCCTCCACAATGTCCTATTAACATCTGTGCTGAGGTATACGTCCCTGCAGTGTGTAGCTCCAAGGGAGTTGGATATCCTGAGGTGGAGCATATCCAGTAATTCTGGTTTGGGTATAGCTGTAAACAACAGGCACACATCATATCCGAGTAGGTGGTAAGTGACTAAGTAGAGCTGGAGTTACTGCATCTGAACTATGCAGGGCATCTGTGTGAGTCCCTAGATCTGCTTGGTGAAGACTGTCCTTGGCCAGTACAGTTGCTGCAGGTGTCAGGTAAGGTACACCTCAAATGTGGCATTGTCACCAAGCATGGATGTGATGAGTATAAGGGCACAATGACCTCACTCGATCTAGATGTGAAACCATATGGGATAAGGTGGCACACATAGAAGGTGTGTCCAACCACTTTGGCAACGTGAATGTTAAAGGTGGCAGTACGAACAAGTGATGTCCCCAAACCCATAACAACTCCTACCGTATGTAATGGAGTACTACCTATGTGGTAATGTGTGGGCATGTTGTTACTCCCGAAGGGGATGACTATGCAACTAATGGCATTTAGCTGTAGGCCATGGCTCAGGCACCACTCATCCATCTCTGTGAGACCCTGATTGAGTATGCATGTGGCAGCTGGAGAGTTGATCATGGCACCCAGTTTGCAGTCAAGTGCAAACATGTTCAGCCGTATTCCCCCTGTGATAGCCTGTACATAAGACAAATATATACTGAATAAGAGAGATCCCAGGACCAAGTTGTGTGTGATGCCATGTGTAACTGGTGTATAGTCAGACATGGCACATGCAAGCCTGACCATGTGGGTGCTATCCCTGATCTAGGTATCAATCCATTGTGTGAGATATGTGTCCAAATTGACACTGGTGAGCCTATGCATAATGGCCCAGTGGGTTATTGTGTTGAATGGTTTTGCAAGGTTCAGGTAGGCTGTGTGGATAGCCGTCCCTATGTCGATGGACCTGCTAGCCATTTAAAGAATACCTACAGGTTCAAGAGGCAAGATCTGCCCACAACAATGCTGAAATGAGTAGGACACAGTGTCTGTAGGTTCCCGATGTCCATGTGTAGGAGTCCTATGACAATATGCTCCATAGCTTTGCAGAACAGGCTACATAGGCTTATAGAGCAATATTGTCTGTGGTCCGTTGTGGCACCAACTCTGTGGAGCAGGACCACTGTCGCAGTACGCCATTCCTTGGGTACATATCCTGTGGTAACTCCGATATTGAACAGTGATGTAATGTGAGGGTTGCGTTTGTCATGATGCTCGTGTATGATGCAGGCTGGGACACCATCTGGTCACATTGATACTGTAATGTACGCTGTGGGGAGGGCAGCACTCACCTGTTACTGTGTGATGTCAGGGAGGTTATACTCTGTTGGGATGGATAGTTGCTCCTTAGGGGGGATGGGTGGGGGACATCTGCACTGAACCTGTTTGCCAGGATGTAGGCAATGCCAGTGGGTTCAGGGTAGGTTTAGTCAGTATGCAGTAACTCACAGCGTATCAGTGAGTGTCCACCCAGGTTCCTGAAATAACTGAAGAAGGCCGTGTGATAGTCCTACGTGTCAGGTGCAATTGTCTGGTAGAAGCGGCCCTTAGAAAAGTCCATGAGTGATTGTAGCTGTCTGCTAGTACAGATCACAGATGCCTTCCCAGTCTGGGATTGTGCTCTATCATGTAGTAGCGTCCTCCTGACATTGTACAGCTTATTAATGGCTGGGGTCTACCAGACAGGTCCCCTGCCATTGTAGTAGTGGGTCTTGTTGTTATTTGGGGTAGCACAATCCATGCAGTCCACTAGGTGTCCATAGAATGTGTATGCAAAGGATGCAGCAGTGTGAGCCGTATATGCCAATGTCTCAGGATCTCTGAAGGATACCACCTTGCTTCGGTGAAGTGAGATGTTGGCTCATGAGAAGTTCACCAAGATTACCCAGGATGGGTGTGTGGAGGGTATATGTATGTCCTGTGAGATACATGTATGTTCTGACCATACCAATGAGGGGTATATCACTGGTGTGGAACATAGAGTCCCCATGTTGGTGATGAGCAGTTCCAATATGTATTCCCCCTTGTGACTGTGCTGACTGGTTGTGGCAAAGCATATGAGTCCACAAATTGTACTGACTGTTGGGTGAGGTTGTCGGGGCTTGAGTAGTATCCCCAGTCAATATGTATGTATATGAAGTCACACAATATAATGGTGTCGGTGGAGACCTTCATATTCTCCATAGTTCCCACAAAAGCCGAGTGTGGTTCCTGAGTTTGGGAGTGGGTTCTGTAGCAGGCAACAAACTGAAAGGCAGTATTGCACAATGGTAGTTGTATATGTATGGTCTGTGATGCTTTGTGCAGTGCTACTAACCTGGAGGTGTGTGTATCTGTGATGTATATGGATACTCCCCCTAGTTGTGTTGTCTGTTCCAAGTCTTGTTGTCAGACAGCATGGTTCATAGGTTCATGGGTTCATAGGTAGATACTAGGCTATCTGCCCTAGGGCATTTATAAGCCTAGCCCGAGTGTATTTGGCTTCTGCCTCCCTATTAGATTAGCCTACTGTGCCTCTGTAAAGTAGGTCACAGAAGGTACCCTTTTAAGATTAGTTTACTGTGCCTCTGTCTAGCAGGGACACAGGAGAGATCCCAGGGGTGAATTTGCGATTTCCCATCCACGCGTCCAAATTTCGCTTGAAGAGGGTCAGCGAGGGGCTATGTCTAACATGAATTGGGATTGTATTCCAGAGTCAGGGGAGCCTTTGGGAAATGAATCTGTCCCTCCAGTATGTCCTATTTATTTTTGTGCTGAGGATTAGGTCCCTGGAGCGTGTAGCTCTAAGGAACTTGGATTTTTTGAGGTGGAGCATGTCCATTAATTCTGGGTTTGACATGGCTTTGTATGTCAGGCATAGATCGCCTCTGAGTAGGTGGAAAGCAACTGAGTAGAGCTGGAGTTTCTTTAGTCGAGCTGCATAGGACATCTGTTTGTAGCCCATGATCCTCTTGGTGAGGTACTTTTGGGGTCTCTCCAGTTGCTGCAGGTGTCGGGTAAGGTACATCCCAAAAGGGGCATTGTATTCAATTATGAGCCTGATGAGTGATGAGTAGAGGGGCACAATGACCTCTTGATCTAGATGCGAACCCTTTCGTGATAAGGTGGGCTATATAGAAGGTCTTTCTAACCACTTTGGCAACGTGATTATCAAAGGAGAGATTACTATCTATGTTGGTCCCCAAATCTCTAATTACTTCTTCCGTACTTAATGGATTACCACCTGTGTGGTAATTTGTGGGCACCTTGTTTTTCCCAAAGGGGATGACTATGCACTTTTTAGCATTTAGCTTGAGGCCGTGGCTCTGGCACCAAGCATCCGTCTCTGTGAGACCCTTTTGGAGGATGCTTGTGTCAGCTGGAGATTCGATTATGGCCTCCAGTTTGCAGTCATCTGCGAACTTTGTCAGCCATAATCCCCCTGTGTTAGCCTGAACCTCAGAGAAGTATATACCGGACAAGAGAGCTCCCAGAACTGAGCCCTGTGGGATGCCACTTGTAACTGGTTTGGATTCGGACATGGCACTTGCGATTCTGACCATGTGGGTTCTATCTCTGAGCCCGTTTGCAGCCCATCTTGTGATATAGGGGTTGATATTTAAGCTGGTAAGCTTATTTATGATGCCCGAGTGGGGTATTGTGTCGAAGGCTTTTGTGAGGTCCAGGTAGGCTGTGTGGACTACCTTGCCCTCATCTATGGCTTTGGTAACTGTTTCAAAGAAATCAACTAGGTTTAAGAGGCAAGATCTGCCCTTAACAAAGCCGAATTGGGTAGGGTCCAGTGTCTTGAGGCTCCCAATGTCTTTGTTTATGAGTTCCATGATAATATGCTCCATAGCTTTACAGACCAGACTAGTCAGGCTTATGGGCGATAGTTTCGGGGTCTGTTGTGGCACCACCTTTGTGGAGTGGGACCACTGTAGCTGTACGCCATTCTTTGGGTACATATCCTGTAGTAAGGCTAAGTTTGAACAATGACTTAATGTGAGGGTTCAGTTCTTCTTGGAGCTTGTGAAGACACAGCCTGGGACACCGGTCCCATAGAGGCTGTGTTTTTTGCCTTGGAGAGGGCAGCTTTCACCTGTACATCTGTAATGTCAGGGATGTTACATTCAGTTGGGATAGGCTTGCTCCATTGGGGGGGAAGGGGGGGGAGTTTGCGCTGAATCTGTCTGCCAGGATGTTGGCTATGTCTGTAGGTTCGGTATATTTTGTACCGTTATGCAACAATTCAGAGCATATCTGGGAGTTTCCGCCCATGTTTCTGACATAACTAAAGAAGGCCTTGTGATTATCTTTAGTGTCTAGGGCAATTTTTCTTTCAAAACTGGCCTTTGATGATTTTATGAGGGATCGAAGTTTATTGCTAATACTGATCAGAGATGTCTTCACTTTTTGGGATTTTGCTCTGTCATGTAGTAGCTTCCTCCTTCTGTTGTATAGCTTATTTATGGCCGGGGGTCCACCAGACCAGTCTTCTGTTTTTGGAGGAGTGAGTCTTGGTTCTATTTGCGATAGCACGATCCATGCATTCCTGCAGGTGCTCATAGAATGTATTTGTAAAGGATTCTGCGGATTGGGCTGAATTATCCTCTGGTCCAGGGGCTTTGAAGGATTCCACCTCAGTCTTGAGAAGTGCAAAGTTGGCTTTTGAGAAATTCTTTACAGTGATTTCCTTGGCTGGGGGTGGGGACGGGATATGGATGTCCAGGGAAATTTGCTTATGGTCTGATCTTACCAAGGAGGGGTTTACCTCTGGTGTGGAACATAGAGTCCCCATGTTGGTGATGACCAGGTACAATATGTTGTTCCCTCTTGTGGGAGTGGTGACCAGTTGTTCCATTGCATTAGAGTTTATAAATTCAAGGAACCGTTGGGTGAGGGTGTTTGGGCTTGTGTAGGTTTTCCAGTCAATGTTTGGGTAGTTGAAGTCACCCAATAACATAGTGTTTGGAGAGACCTTCATATTCTCCAGTGTTCACATGAATGCCAAGTGGGGTTGCTGTAATAGGGAGGGTGTTCTGTAGCAAGCTACAAACTGAAAGGCAGTTTTGCCCGCTGTTAGTTGCACATGGATGGTTTCAGATGCTTCGTGCAGTGCCACTAACCTGGAGGTGTATGTATCTTTGATGAATATAGATAGTCCCCCTCCTTTTGTGCTTCGGTCCAAGTTTTGGGGCTGAACTGCATGGTATGAGTTATAACATGGTGGTGCTGGGGTTCTCTCAGGAGCCTTGAACTAGGTTTCTGTTACTGCACAGCCATCGATTTTCTCCATACTGAGGAGAGTCTCGAGTGCGTGCATCTTGAGGTTTAGACTTCTGGCATTAAGTAGCATTACCTTTAGTTTTTTTATCTTTGGGTTGTCTATGGAGGTGGGTTTGTCCTTTGAGCCTTGCCTAAAAAAGGCACTATGAGGGTGGCAGGAGCCTTGGCCAGTATACGAAAGCCTAAGGGTGACAGGTGCAAGCTGTCCCTAGCGAAGCAACGTGGCTTGTCGAGCATGTCATCCCAGGCTAACAGACACTGGATCCCCTTTGAATGACACCAATACTTTAGCCAATTGTTGAAACTGATCATTTTGCCTTTATACTGCAGCATCATTCTTGGTGAGGAGAAGATGCTATTCAAGGTCAGGGGCATACCAGCCTGGGCTACATGGTCAGAGAGCTCCTCTATGTCTCTTTTCATGTAGTCCAGGGAGGTACATCTCAGGTCATTCACACCAGCATGGACAATGATGGAGTCATACTTGTTCTTGCTTTGGAGTGACCTGAGTGCTTGCATTATGTGGCAGATCCTGGCACCTGACAGGCAGCTTACAGTGACCTTCTCCTTGTTCAGTCTGGTGAGTGGGACATCAGTGTGCCGGACAATAGAGTCCCCTATAACAAGTGTATTTGGTGTGTTGTTTGGCCTTATGGGCTGTGACTGTGAGGCACACTGATTTTGTGAGATATGTGATTTGTGGGTACTGAGGGGTGGCTGTTGCTTGGATATCTGCTTAGGAAGTCTTTGTTGTTTAGGCAGATTTTTATTTAGAGCCACCGAGTATGTTTTTGTGTGTTTATTTGTTGGGTATGCAGATGCAATAGGTCTGTGTGAGACTGGATTTGTGGTGTGGGTGGTTACCTTTTCCTCCTGACTGACTGTGCCAGTCTTGGGTTGAGAGAGCTCTGCCTCCAGTTTGGCTGTGTAACTGCATCTCTCACATGTATTAGAGTTTGTTGTAAGGAGGAGAGGATGGTATGAAACATAACCTGGTAGTGCTGGTGTGCATAAGTGAGCCTGAACCAGGTGTCTGTCAGTGCACAGATATTGCTCTCCTCCATACTGAGGAGAGTCCTGAGTGGCCACAATATGAGGTTAACACAACTGTTGTTGAGCAGCATTACCCTTAGTTTCATTTAACCTGTAATGTCTATGGAGGTGGGTTTGTCTTCTGAGCCCTGCTTAAAAAAAGGCACTCTGGTGGTAGCAAGAGCCTTAGCCAGCATACCAAAGTCCAAGGGTGACAGGTGCAAGCTGTCCATAGTGAAGCTACGTGGCATGTTGAGTATGTCATCATACACTGACAGACACTGTGTCCCCTATGAATGAAACAAATTTGTTAGCCAACTGTTAAATGTGATATGTGTGTCCGTATACTGTGACATCATAATTGGTGGGTGTAAGATGCTAGACAAGGTCAGGGTCATACTGGCCTGGGCTACATGATCAGAGTGTACCTCCATGTATCATGTCATGTGGTCCAGGGAGTAATGTCTGAGGTTACACACACCAGCATGGACAATGATGGTGCCAGTCTTGTACTTGCTTTGGAGTGACCTGACTGTCTGTGTTATGCGGCAGATCCTGGCACCCAACAAACAGCCGAAAGTGACTATTCCCTTGTCAGGGCTGGTGAGTGGCACGTCAGTGTGTCTGAACATAAGTGTCACCTATTACAAGTGTATTAGGTGTGTTGTTTAGCCCGAAGGGCAGTGACTGTGTGGCACACTGACATTGTGAACTTAGTGATATGTGGGTATTGTAGTGGGGTAGCAGGTGTGTGTGTGTCTGCTTTGGAGGACTCTGCTGCTTAGGTAGAGTACATTTACAGCATCTGAGTATGTCAATGTGTGCTAATGTGGTTTGAGTGCTGTTGCTAGAGGATATGTGAGACTGTTATGTGGTGTGTGGTACCTTCACCACCTGATAGACTGTGCCAGTCATGGGTCGGGAGAGTTCAGCTCCCTGTATGTCTATATAGGTGCATCTCACACATATATCTGAGTTTGTTGGGAGGAGGAGAGGGTTGTCTGTGTATATGAGGCAGATGTGACATTGTGTCAATATCACAATATCCACCAGCTGGACTGAAGAGTACACACAAAACCGACCCCTGGACATGCCAGGATATTATCATGACATACTCTGTAGCCTGATCACAAAGGATCAGTAGGGTGTTAAGCGTGTAAAAGAGTATAACAGGGATTAGTGCTCATGTTCGTTAGTGTTTTGTAAAGAGGAGCTGAGAAGGAGTCCAGACTGAATCATGACACCTCCTTCAGCTATGACATAAATATCAATGTACACATATATATGTCCTGAGTTAGGGCCAACTGTACCTGAGTGTCAATGCCGACATCATGACAGACAGGCCCATATGTACATACCCATCCCCCACTGACAATAGTCCACATCATCATAGCAGGAGATATCACATGTAGAATGGATGAGCAGCTGCCCCCACTGGCAAAAGCATGGCAGTAGGTGGAATAAATTGATTCCCAATATGTGTCATGCACAAACTACAGAACAAACAGATCATGCACCTGAACAGTCAGCTGAGCCACACCCCCTACACAGGATGTGGAACCGTTGAATGTGTCACAGTTACATATGGTACTCCCCACCAGTGTTGGTGCACAACACACCATGGGAAGTCAAGTCCAGTATGCCTATGAGGTCTGATCTGCAAGGTCATGGAATCCATTATGGTTGCAGTCATAAACAGAGCTATTGGAAGCTGGCACACACACAACCCTACCAACTGTGGTATGTTCATGTGCGAATCAAGGTTCCCAAACATGCTAGACTGTTTGCAAGGCAGCCACCCAGGACATACATCAATGAACACATCTACACGTGTCACATAGATTTTGAATAGCTCTTTATCAACATCCCAGACACATGTAGTATCCACAAAACCAAGAAGCTGTGCATAAATATGTGTTGACATATGACGGAATGTCAATGTGTCCACAGATAGATCACACAAGGTAAGGATACTGAGGTCATGTTCAAGCTGTTGACACCTGCTGACCCACATGGACCAGTCCTGGAATGGCATAAAACAAAGTGTACACACATCACCATGGCCAGTCTGATGATGTCACCATCCTATAAATACAGCATGAGAAGGGAAACCAGCCAGTAAAGCAAATAGTGCACCGTTTAAATGTGTCTCTTTCCAGTATCATAACATAGTTAGGTAGGGGTTTGAATTCTGCAACGTGTGTGTGTGGGGGTGTGTGTGTATGTGTGCAGTTTCCTTTGAGAAATGTTCTGTTTTTGGAGACTGGGAAAACTCAGTAAAGGAGGTACATTCCTCTTTGGAAAGTCTGATGATGTCACCATCCAACAAATACTGCAGGAGATGGGAAATCAGCCAGTAAAGCAAATAGCGCGCCATGTTAATGCGTCACTCTCTAGTATCATAACATAGTTAGGTAGGGGTTTGAATCCTGCAAACAGTGAGTGTGTGCGTGTATGTGTGCAATTGTCTTTGAAAGGGGTGCCCATTTGGAGACTGAAAACACACTGAAAGAGGTACATTCCTCTTTGGAAAGTCTGATGATGTCACCATCCTACAAATACAGCAGGAGAAGAGAAACCAGCCAGTAAAGCAAATAGCGCACCATGTTAATACATCACTCTCTAGTATCATAGCATAGTTAGTTAGGGGTTTGAATCCTGCAAATGCTGACTGTGTGTGTGTCACTGTTGGTCAACACGGTGTGGGTTTTGCTTTTACTATGGTATGACATAGTATGATGACAACAGTAAGTGCATTGCAGACATCAGGTATCTGTGTGGCAAATATATATGTGTACATGTCCCCTCAATCAGTACATAGGTGTGAAGCCTGCATACTACATGAATACATTTGTTTCCATTGACAGGTTGTGCCGCTGCTACTCAGATCGTAGGTCACATATGTATGTATGTGACATGGCCGTCCACTGTTGTGTTCTGTGGCCAAGGTCATCTGTGGCACACACACCCATGACAGTTACTTAAGAGTAGTGTGAGTGAGGGTTTATGCCTGGGGTATATGTCAGACATGGTCATACACAACAAAGTCTGCCAAGAATGGACAGTCTTTACAGGTGAACGACTGCCTTGTGGATATGCATTCAGGCGTCTAATGTGTGTGATACCCCTTGGGACTCCACATTACCTATGGATATGTGGATACCAAGGGGCACATGACATAACATGGGTTTGTATGCACACAATGGTACCCGACATACATGTTGAGGGCTACCACCGGTGTGGTACTGATGGGATAGTATGTATAGTACATGAGGATGACTATGCCATAGTCGACTTACTGCTATACAGCATGTATCACACAACAGGTATCTGTCTGTATGATACCCTTGTGTAGGATATGCATCCCATCCAGGGAATGCATTGTAGGCCATTCCATGCATTCCCCGATTTGGATGGACACATCCCTAGTGTGTCTGCATGTACCTAAGGGGGCTATATGACACACAGATGTGGTCACAGTAATGGGTGGTGGTCATCACCACTGGTTAGTGTTATAGTGTAGCACCGGAAGGATCCAATTGATACTGGGTTCCCTACTACTGTGTGTCATTTGTCAGGACATCATCCAATGATTGCTTATAGTCATGCTGTTGAGGTTGTGTATACTACCAGACTGCAAATCATTGACTGATATTAATGGTATCACCCGCAGCATAATGTCAACCCATGTCATACACACGTCTACCCATGTTAGTAGATAACTGTATCAGAATGCATACTGGCCATTGAAAGATGCAATGGGATGTTAATAATGTGTACAACAGGGTATGCCACACGTCCCATGTGTCCACTATGCACATACATCCAGACAGTGCGCACCCACCATGTTCACAGATGTACACTTGCTAATCTGTACTGCACACATCACACACGTACTGTCCACTCACTAACACATGATAGCCACACATTACACATCAGCCAAGTGGCACATGGGTGGATAATACATACTCAGACCTAACAGTGGTGTAAACAATGCTACATTGACAATCAGAGCTTTGATGCATAATGTCTGCTCAGATATACCTACAAGGTTATAGTTAGACTTCCTTGTTGACAACTCGCTATTATTGCTACACTGCTATAGTGTCACCCTGTGCATCAGCACCATGTTAGCCTGTCCCTCCATCGATAATGCAGATGACAGTAGGCGGCTCAGGTATCATCATATGCACAGGGCATTTTGTTGTTTGCCAGAGCCTGACATTGACCCATCCAATCAACATGTGTGTGTGTGTGTGTGTGTGTGTGTGTGTGTGTGTGTGTGTGTGTGTGTGTGTGTGTGTGTGTGTGTGTGTGTGTGTGTGTGTGTGTGTGTGTGTGTGCATGTGTGTGGGACAACAGTACAGCATGGACCAATGTTGATGTAATGTGTGTGTGTATGTGTGAGCCCTAGTTGTTTGCTTAATGTGTGTGTGTGTCTGCATGCACACAGCTCCACCATGTGGCTGCCTTATATGGTGGTTTGTGGGACAGCCACAGACTGTACCTGCTTGGCTGTACATTTCACTGTCTCCGGCCATGGACACAGTACCTGTGCCTGACAGGGGTGCTATGGATGGCATCGGGTACCAACCCTGACTGGGTACTGTCATCAGAGGCAGAGGTATGACGACTGGACCCATGTCCCTGCTGGGACTTGCCAGAGCCATGTGCACGTGGTCTACTGGGACAGACAATGGACAGGCCAGCCCCAGCATTACTGGGGCTGGTACTGCCACTACGGGAGCGGCTGTGAGCTGTGGGCCATCCGTGACCACTGCCAGCTGTTGCTGTTGCTGGCATGCGTCCGTGTCGATGTTGCAACCGTCCCGCATGGTCCTGGCTTGAGGAAGACATGTTGTGGAGGGCATCTATTGTCTCTCCCCAATGTCTATCAATGACCTTAGTGTATGTCCGGATGGCACCGGCAAGGTCACGGATGCTGTCATTGATAGCGGTGTTATGTGCCCTCTGCGACCTAAGTCCCTGCCTGGTGTACCGTTCCATACATGCCTGAGCCTGCATTACAGCCTGGAACATAGTGGTTGTCGTAAGACCTGTGAGGGCATGCCTGCCAGGGGCAATACATCCAGTGGTGCTCCCCTGAGAACCCCTGGACCTCCGCCTATGTGGTACTGTTCTGGGTCTATGGCTATGGCTGCTGTGAGGAGATGCACATGCCATGGGTACCACACTCTCCTGGTCAATGCCAACTGTATGCTGTCCCTCCCCTATGTCCATTGGTGGTGAGGGATGTAATGGCAATATGAGTGTGCACATAGATAGGGTTGAACGCTGTGTACTGTCGATTGGTGGACCAACGACAGACCCTGTCAAATCTCCCTGTGCCAAAATACATGTGTCATCATCACCACTATCCGTGGCAGTGGCTTCAGGTTGCCTTCTGCTTTCGCCAAGCCCTACCTCAGCACCTGTGAGAGGAAGACAGGAAACACACATTACGGTCTGCACATGCACACATGCACACATGCACACAGGCACACAGACACACAGGCACACAGGCACACAGGAACACATGCACACAGGAACACAGGAACACAGGAACACATGCACACTCCTCACTACAGCAGATACAGACACACAACAGAAATCCAAATCATACTCAATACTGGTTGAAGGTGGGTAACAGTATCACAAGGCAAACAGTCACGCACATGTGTCAGCATGCAGAATAAGTGTTGATCAAGTCCATGCAGTGTGAGTGTAGACAGCCATAGTTAATGACAGTGTACATGGCTGTGGTGCATGTGTGTACATTTTCAGTGATTGCCTACACCCTGGAACACAATGTGTACAAGGACATGACATTTCTGTGCAAGTATTATAAGCTCTGCAATGTCCTGTGCACCATCACACACAGGTATACATACCTTGGCTGCGTGTGTTATCTGTGTGTCCCATGGATTTCCATGTCTGATTGCAGTGTCTGTGTCTGTAGCAGATAATTGTGGACACAGGTGTAGCACATGCATGCTATGTACACACACGGGATGAGTGGTGCATGTATACGTGATGGGATACCAATCCTGGACATGGCCATTGTAACAGTATGGGGTGTAGTACCATTAGTCATCATCATCATGCATCATGTGGTCACTCAAACCCACTAAAGTGTGCTAGACCACCACCTAGCATGCTGTACTTGAACTGCAGTGCTGTGGCTAAGTTCACAATTACACAGCCATGTTGCACAAGGGTGTGTGAGGTGTCCAACAGGGAGCATTGCCTAACATAACTGTGTTATGCGTTGAGGAGTGTTGCACAGCCCCATGTTAGGCCCCTATACCTCAGGTATGTTATGTGTGGTGTGTGGATGACATGTGGGATACTGAAGTGTGACCTGGCAGCTGGTGTTCGGTTACAATATGTGTAGCATGTCGAGGTGTACTGCGTATGACAAACGTGTTATGTTGTGTACATGTGTGTCAACTATGCCTATCCAATGTGCAGTACAGTGTTGCCACATTTGTGTCTGATGCTGTGTGCATTCCATGTGATTGAGGCAGCTACTGACATTACTGAGATGCTTCATGTCTCACAGCAAACATGCACAGCATGCATTATGCGTAGGTGTGTTATGTGTACATGGCCTACACCTCACCAATGACATGCACAGTTCAATACCAAGTTTAAAGTGTTACCACACTCACCAGCATGTAACGTCTGCCCTGCTGTCACACCAGATGGACCTGCAAGAATATGACACAGTTTGTCAGTGGCCACAACTGTGGCATTGCTACTGTGAGTGTGCTAAACTACAGTAGAACAACAGGCATAGGTGTACAGATACTATTCAAATTATCAGTATTGCACACAAAAGGCAGCACAACTGCTAAACACAGTACACATCTCACACATGCATAATCTAACAATACAGGTAACAGTAGTCTACAGCTTGGGCATGTTACCTGTACGCTCCATGTCACTATGCTGTGTAGCTCCGGCCTCCATGACGACACATGTCTGATGTTGTTGCTGCTGTAGGCCAGCAGCCACCACATTTAGCAGCAGTTCCTCCACTCTGGTGAGGGGGGGATGTATAGCCACCCCACCACCTGTGGCAAGCTGTTGTCTCTGGATATCAGACGCATGCCACCGGACATGTCTAATTAAATCACTGTAGTGATGGCGTACCTGCTCATATGTCCAGTTATGCATGCCTATGTCATTTACTTGATGAACAAGTTCTTGCCACAGTGCAGTATGCTCCTGCTAGTGCAGGCTGGCCCTTGAAAACAGCAGGGTATAGTGCTGAGCCAGGCTGTGGTGGATTTCATGTTCCTCTGCAGCTGTGTAGCAGGGGTTCCTGTGATGAGCCATAAGCCTGGAAGACAAGCAAACGATATGTGTGAGCAAGTCATGTGGCACACTTAACATTATACAGTACAGATATCAGTTAAATGCCATATATAGCATCTGTTCGTCTATCACAGAATACACACATTCAATACCACATATCAGTGCTCAGCCCACAACTGGCTGACAGTGCCTGCCATACTCCATATGACACACCAGTATACACCAATACTCGGCTCACTGTTTGGGATCAATGCACAGCCTTGCCAGGGGGGTACATATCAAGCTAATGCACACAGAAATATGTCATCCATTGCAATGAATGTGAAGTACAGTTGCAGTATAACCAGTAACCCACCCTAGTCGTTGATGCCATACCCCTACCTAACATATGTGCACAGTTGTTAATATAGCTGGCATACTGCTGTAACAGAGTATACATGTTGCTAGGTACACACTCAAACCCTGCATCACACATGTGATTGCGGACATGGTACAGGCATCATTACACACACATCAGACATTCATACAACACACAAATGTATGCTAACACAGATGAGCATTTGCTATGTACCTTACAGTACTGTGTGCCCCTACTTACAGATACCTATGCCTGAGGAATGTAATCTGTGAAGACTGCAGGAAACACACAAGACAGCGTTACCAGGGAATGTGAACATACACCATACTGTGCTGTTTAGGCCTACAGCTTCAGGTGGGACAACAGTTCAAATGTCGGCTGGATTCACCAGCAGTACCACTTACTGAGCATACATTTATTGCTTCAGCCTATGATGGGACACCACAGTCATACACAAGGAACTACGTCACAACATATACCATCCTACTATGTCTGCATCCCAATAACTGACACATCTTTCTCTGGCCTCACACTTAGGACACAAACGACCATGACAGAAACAACCTCACACCTAGCTATCACACCATCACAGACCTTACACACATTCACTGTCACACTCATTCCACCTCACATAGCAGGTATTGCACTGTGTACATGTCTGTGTGCATTGTGTCATAAGTAGGTAACATGCTATTTTCCCTGGGGCCTACAGCAGCCTAGCCATATGCTACCCTGGCCTGTGACACACATGTAATTAGATTTCACTTCCTCCTGTCAACCGGATACTCAGAGGTGATTCCCAGGGTATGTTACCTATCCCCCAGACAATCATCAGGGGTATGTCTGACATCTGCTACTGAGGAGCCTTGTTTGTTCATGCTGGGTGGTTTACTCAAGAGTATGGAATATTTGCTAATAGGAGCCTATCCCTCCAGCATGTGCTGTTTAGTGAGGTTGCAGGGACTAGGGACCTAGGCCGTGTAGCCCGGTGGGATTGTGAGGTGTTGACATAGTGGTTGTCTGACTGCTATGGGTGTGGCATACCTCTGTATGTTTGGCAGAGGTAACCTCTGGGTGGCCGGTATACAACGCACTGTAGCTGTGGTTATGTGAGTCAGTCTGCATAGGGTATGTGTTTCAGGGCAGTATTACCCTTTGTGAGGTATGTCTGTGGGCTTTCCACTTGCTGTAGTTGTCATGTGAGGTACATACCACATGGGGCATTGTGATGAGTACAGGGGAACACTGACCTATATTTTCGTACATGACACATTGTTTGTGATTACACGTACCACGTAGACAGATTACAAGACTAGTGTGGCACTGTGAATATCAAAGGGGAGGCTACTGTCCACCTGTTTCCCATGTTCCCTTCTGACACCTTCAATGTTAGTCAGGCAACCACCTATCTGGTAGTTAGTGGGTAAAGTGTTTTGGAATGGGGTATAGCACTGCAGTATCAACACTGGTGTTCAGTCCATGCCTTGGTCACCACCAGGCACCTGTTGCAATATGTCTGACCCTGTGTCTCCCTCTCTCACTATATATATATATATATATATATATATATATATATATATATATATATATATATATATAAATATTTATATACATATATATTTATATATCACTCTATATATACATATCTATATATATCCATATACAGATATATATATATATATATATACACAAACACATATCTATATATATCCATAGATATCCATATATATCTGTATATATCTATACATCTCTATATATATATCTATATATGTATATATCTATATGTGTATATATCTATATATCTACATATCTATATATATCTATATATGTATATATGTGTATATATCTATATATATATATATATATATCTATATATATATATATATATATATATATATATATATACCTGTATATATATATATATATATATATATATATATATATACACACACACATATATATATATATATATATATATATATATATATATATGTATATACACACACACACATATATATATATATATATATATATATATATATATATATATATATATATATGTACACATACTTGTAAACAGCCACTGCTGTACATATACATACACATATATGCAGATATACTGCCCACCTTTTATGGTGGGAATATCAATTATGGAACAGTTGTGAGACATACAATTATGTAATAATATTGCACAGTGTTGTGCAGAATGCATTTTGCTGTCCTCAGGCCGTATAGCCATAGCAGACCTCACTGGCTGTAACTCAGTCCCACAGCATTTAACCACCACATGACATATACCTGCACTGCTTGCTGTTTTCAATGCCACACACTACAACCTACATAGATATGTGCACATAGCAACTTTCAAATACATATATATGTCCAGCCTTCACTAACAGTTGCAGTATGTCCCTTGCCCTATACACATCTGCATATACATATAGATACAGACTGCTACCACATAAGGAGTGTTCACAGAATGTAGAGTACCCATCAGACACATCATTCAGATGCCAGCAAATACGTCTGTGTTACATACCTTACCTTTGTATTTCTCACCTCAGTCTGTTGCACCTGTTGATGTTTTTTTTTTTATTTGTTTAGGTTGGTGTCTTCCACTGCCTCTGTTTGTTTTATTTTTTGTTTTGGTTGGTTAGTGTCTCCAACCGCCATTGGAAAGACCAACCATCCAATGATATTATTGCATGTGTGGACAGCAAGTACAGGCTGCTTTTGTAGGTATCTGCACATGTGCATGTGATGGCCTCTGCACCAATTGGTGCCCACCATTTAGTAATTGCATGCAGCCTGCTGCGTGGTAATTGCAGTTCTCACTGTGATTACAGGACACCGCTATAAAATGATAGATTAGGTAGGCGTAGGCCTTTCAGTTTTGCAAGGTGGGGACCATGCTTGTTTGCTGTGGACACTGTTGTCTCAGTCAGAAGGTTTGTATATGTCTCATATCTGAAGCTGGGTTGTAGCCAGTGAAATGCATGTTGTACTGAAACCTGATTGTTGCTTCTTCAAGTACACTCTTCTCAGTGTGTAAGTTTACTCACACCTTCTAATGCTAACACTGGATACATGGGAGTATGTACTTTCTTTTGGAATTAGGAATTAACTGGCATACAACAGTAGTTATTGCAATGTATTCCTATGGCTTTCCTATTTTCCCTTTACATTCAGTCCTTGTAATGCATGTTATATTTCTTTATTACAATGTATTCCTATGGCTTTCCGATTTTCCCTTTACATTCAGTCCTTGCAATGCATGTCATATTTCTGTATTGCAATGCATTCCTATGGCTTTCCTATTTTCCCTTTACATGCACTCCTTGTAATGCATGTTATATTTCTTTCAGCACCAAGTTATCGTGTGTTTGATGTGGCTTAGTGGTACATCATGCAGACTGGTGAGTCCAAGTTGTGGGGTTTGAGACTGACAAGGGTATTTTATTTTGCTGCTGAGCAATACAAGGGCCTTGTCATACAGAGTGACAAAGGCACTTTTAAGCAGTTGTAAGCGGGTTTGTGTGGGTTTGTGTGACGCTTAGCGATGCTTAGCTAAGCTCACACAAGCTGACACTCGCGCACCCCCACTAACTACTGCTTAAAAGTGCTTACTCCCGCTAACCCCCACACTAATTTATTTTAAAGAAAAGAAAATGGGGAGATAGGAAAGTGGTGTAAAAAGGGGGCACAGAGAGGGACAGACAGTAGGAAAACAAGCTCGGGATGTGCAGGAAGGGTGTAGGGAAGGCCCATAGCTGCCCATTTCTTTAACAGCAAAAGCTGTGCATATGTTGTAAATTTGGAGTGAGTTTTGAGACCTTCCACCCCTGAGAGAGGGGAGAGGACAACATAGTTTGTTGCACTGCCAATTAGAATTATTGGTGTACATGTCCTATGGACACGTGTGCAGAATGGGAAGCTATGTATGGGGCGTAATTTTTTTCGGGTACAGATTGTCCTTTTTTTCAGGTGAGAGTGGTAAGTGAGGTAGGGGAAATAGGTATATTTGGGGAGGTAGGTTGGGGAGGTAAACAGACAAGACAAACAAGACGCATACAGGGGAGGAATTTGACACATGGGGTGGGTGAACACAATTGACGGGGAAGGTTGTTTGGAAATCGCAAGCCCATGAGCCCACAGATGGTAACAGTGGAACTGAGATCCCCACCCATGGGCATTCACCACTGCACCTTCACAGCCCTGGGGGTGGCTGTGCTGGGGGCTGAGTAGGACAGGCAGGCTCACCCATGAGACGCGCCACTCTTGCCTCAAGCTGGCGTAGGGGATCAGCGACTGAATGCTTGATCTCCCTACGCACCACAGTCCGGACCCTTCGAAGGGTGACGGGTGGCCCTTCTCCACCCATGCTTGCACTGGGGGGACGAGCCCCATCCCCTGCATCGCTTCCACCTGAAGGTGGCACAGGACCAACGGAGGAGGGTAGTCCAGGCTGGGCACCAGAGCCACAGGTGCCAGGTGCACTCGCCAACTGAGGAGAGACAGGTGGGTCGGCTGGGACCGGCCTTCCCATACGTTCTGTGATTCGGTGTGTTTCATTACAACATAAACAACAGCAGTCCAGATTAGTTGTAACAGCATGCAGTAATATTCCCATTAACCCAACACACCACAGTTCCAACAGTTGAACAGCAAACATAACACATGCATATATTGAACAACAGTGGTTATTCCAACCTCATGCAGGGATGATTGGTAGCAACAGGCCACCATGAACATGGTGTTTGAACAGGGCACATGCATCAACATGAGCGCAAATATTTATGGAACATTAGGACATATATCGCGACAAATATTTAAGATTACACATACCCATTGAGGTGCGGAATTGCATGGTTTATGCACAAACAGTAGGGTGTAGAAAAAACCTCCATTAACATCTTATAAACACTTTTACTCTACACTACATTCCTAGTGACTGCAGGTGTATATTCCCTACATGTATTATTACACTTGCCACCATGCATTAGGTTGTGTAATGGGTTTGGCTAGTTCAATCTATACTTGACCTATATCTCACATACTAACTGTCCAGGATGCAGATGTTACTGCTACATATTTCATGGTTGCATTTATATTTCTTTATCTACATATCTGGATGTTTTCACATGACATTTTCACTTCTAATTGTACAGAACCCTGCATTTATTGAACCACACTTACATTTCTGGGGAACATATTCGTATGCTACTCATGTGCCAGATTTACTTATGCATGCCAGCCAGTAACTGACTGTTGAGGACTGTATATTTACTTCACATCTACTAGCACTTCCATCATCCACTTTAGATGGGACTGCAGAACTCTGAGTTGCCAGCACTTTCTAACACATTACTATTTGTATAATGCAAGGGTACAACAACATTTCATACTAAGTGAAACAGACACACTCTGGGTTTTAGACCTTTATTAATGACATTACACACTTTTCCACAGGCTCACTCCTTTATTTGTTTTAACGGTATATATGTCAGACATGTTCACGACATATTATATCTTTATTAATAGGTTAGCACACTCTTTTTTCAGGCTCAGTCACATATTATTTTATATTACAGTGCCTGCAGAGATATTATTCCAGACATTTGTTACCTTTCTTAATGGGTTACTACACTCTTTTTCTGCCTCTCTAACGTTTTTATCTGACAGTACATGCAGAGGACCTATTCAGTTCATTTTGTGGCTGTATTATTGGACTACAACACTTTCTTTCATGCTCTCTCCCATATTTTATATAACAATACATGCAGAATAATCACTAACCTGCCTGGCGGTGCAGCCTTAGCAGCCTATCTTCATAGGCTTGCTGATTCATAACACGGTCACCTGCAGCTGTAAAGTAAATGAAGGGATATTGAGACATTCCTATCCATTATACATACTTCATTTTAAATCCTTACATACTGCATTCCATGGCTACATACTCAGTTGTGGGGCATCCCGCATCCCACGGGCCTCCTGTATCCACTGGTTCAGGTGGTCCTCCTTTCGTCTCTTCAGGTCTGCATGGTGGTGATGGACCTGCTCACCAGTCCGGGGAACACCTGTGGCACTGGTGATGTCACGAGCTAACCGGTTCCAAGCCTTTGCCTTGTACTCCATCCCTTGGAACTGGCCCTGCAGGAGTCTTGCCTTGTGACAGTGGACTAGGAGCCAAACCATGTATCGGTGCCCATCTCTGTGCTCGGAAGTGCACTCCCTCTCCAACACCAGACATTCTGACCACAGATGTGAGCTACAATCAGTTATGGCGTGTATTCCCATCTGTGGGGCTTAAATATGCTGCATTTCCCGCACTTTTTTGTGATTGGCCATTTTGTAAAATTCTCGGCTGACTGCAGACCTACTTAGTAATGGTTAAACTACCATTCCTAAGTTTATGTATGTTAATAGTGGCTGCTTCACCTATGTTGTCATGGCTTAGTGGATCTGTACTTTGATTATGATGCAAAGGGACCTGGGTTCAAACCTTGTCATTCTTTTATTTTAATACTGTCTAGACAGGCTAGGGGGTGTGGCTGCATTTAAGCAACTTAGCTCTATGTTGCTCCCCTGTGCCCTACGGTGCCCTGGTTGGCGCGGCTCGCATGTCCGCGCAAACACATTGCGCTGGGTAAAGCTTTTTAAATGTTGGGCAACTCTATTGCACTGGATAAAGCGCTATTATACTATGGCCAACTCTGTTTAGCTGGATAAAGCACTATTAAACTATGGGCACCTCTGTTTAGATGGGTATAGTGCTATTAAACTATGAAACTATGGGCACCTGTGTTTAGCTGTGTAAAACGTTGCTTAATGGCAGGCTATTATATATCTGGGTCTTTTAAAAATATATATTTTGTTCACTGATACATTGGCCATGTCAATGGTTTTAATAACATTTTTATCATATTTGTCTGGTATTATTTCAAATACTGATTTAAAACATAAATAAGAAGGGGAGTGGTGGGACTCGAACCATGAATGCCTTCTCTTTGTGCATACACTCTACCATTACGCTCTTGCTATTTGGATTAATTTGCATAAGTAGTTCTTATATGCTCTTCAATGTCACAATTGCTAACTGTGGTTAAGCAATGGGCACACCTGCGCAAACAAGCGCAAATACGGGCAGCTATATCGTGGATTTAAAAAAAAATAATAATTTTTTCCATTTTATAACTCTGATGGGGGTTTACAGTGTCAGGGAGTGTGGTGTTGGGTGCAAGTACATTTGAGTAGACTCGCTCTTGTCTGTTGACATTATGCTTTTTAAAACCTTGCAGGGGGGTGGACTTTTAGACTGCTCGGCAGTCGGACACGCCCCCTGCTTGCCTACTCAGTCCATGTAAGTGTTACGGATGAGTCTAGCAAGCCCTCATGAATATTCATGGCATGCTGACATCATACCGTTCAACTGCAGCCTCCGAGTAAGACATATTAAGTCTTACACAGAGGTTTCGTGAATCTGGCCCATTATGTTACAAGGAGCAACCTAAGAGATTTTTACTGGCTTTGGACACAAGCATGGTATATATAGATGCAATAACTGTGTTTATTGTAAACATCTATATACCAGTAAATCCATAAGACATCTTGTGACTAAAAGTGAATTTATACTTCAAGCCTATGGAAATTGTAATACCAGTAACTTAGTTGACATGACTAAGTGTGAACAGTGTGATTGTTATTACGTAGGCATGACTAATAGGAAGCTCAAATAACGTATAGTAGCCCATATCAGTGACATTAAATGTAAGTTATTGACAAATGCACTAAGTAAGCAGGTTTTGGATAGAGACGATCAACATATATTTAAATTTATGATTTTAAAAGTGGTTTATGATCCTCTGAGGGGAAGTGATGTAAAGTTGTTAACAGAAAGTGAAGAAATGAAATGGATTTTATGAATGAAGTCCCACATACCACCAGGATTAAATGACAGTTTCACGTTAAAACCTTATTTAAGAGAATTACACCAAAGATTTTGAAATTGTATCATGTGATTTTATTAACTATTTAAGTAATGACTGTAACTGTTAAGATGTATTCACCTGAAGAAGCCTTGATGGTGAAAGTTCTAACTTTCATGTGAAGTTTTAACTTGCAATTTTTAAATAAAGGACTTTGAGTGTCCCAGTGCTTTTTTCTTCTTTGGATTTATTATAGAGTTTCCATATTGTTATTCCATACTCAAGTTTGAGTCTAATGTAACTAACAAACAATGACTTCATCATTTTTGATTTTCTAGACTTTATAAATCTTTTTATGCAACCTATAGTTCTATAACTATCATTAACCAATTGGTTGATATGATTAGAAAAACTCATAGCTGAATCTACCCATATACCCAGGTCCTTAAATGAGTCTGTGGGTTCAATCACTGCGTGCTGTATTAAATATTCACCTTTCAATTTATGTCTCCCAAATTTCATATGCTTAGTTTTTGATGTATTTATCAGCATATTATTCTCCTGTGCCCAAATGGTCAATTTAGTAAAGTTATTTTGCAGACATGCCTTATCTGTAACACATGTAATCAGGTTACCCAATTTCTGGTCAACTGCTTATAGACAGTAGAACACCTCAGATGAAAAAGCTATGTCTGAAAGATACAATCTAAACACGTAAGGGCCTAGGACAGAGCCCTGTGGGACATCCTGACTGTAACCAAGGATTTATCTCTGCAGTTGCCGTGTGATACTTGCCATGTCCTATTTGTAAGTCATGCAGCTATCCATCCTTTCAAGAGTACATCAGTACCTAGTTGTACTAATTTACTGATCAGTGTTTTGTGTATGACCCTGTCAAATGCTGAAGTTAAATCTATAAAAATTACATCACAGCACAGTCCTTCATTCATAGCTGTTACTATATTGTTAAAGAACATCATGTTACAGGTGGTAATAGATCTGTTTTGAACATATGCATGCTGATATATGGTTTCAAGTCCCAATCTAACCAGTTCTGACAATAACTTATCCAATATTACCTTCTCCATTATTTTTCCACAGCATGAAAGTAGACTTAAGGGTCTATATGACTGAGTTTGTTCTAATTCCCTTTCCCTTGAAGACAGGTTTAATAAGCACATTTCTCCAATCTTGAAGAATCTCCCCATATTTAAATGACCTAGTGAATAATAGATATAATGGTACCATAAGTTCTTGTTGAAGTGTTCTCAGGTCATTTTTACTAATTCTGTCTCCTCCCTGTGCTTTGTTTGGAAACAGTTTCTGCAGTTCTTTTTCAATATAATCTAATTTGATTCCAGTATCTGGGGTTACCTGAATGTCACTAGAACAACTTATCACCCCTTTTGTGAAGCCAAACTGTTTTGTATAAGATTTTGTAAATATATCTATAATTTGTTGTGTCTGAGGATACATTTTAGAATCTACACACAGTTTATCAATTTGTGTGCCTTTACTCTTTCCACATCTTATGTATCTATAAAAAGGTTTCCTATTATGCTCAATAGCTTTATATAAATTTTCTTCACATTTTTTCTTGATCTTTTTCCACACTATTCTTAATCTGCTTGTCCAGCTTGTTTATTTCAGTTTTCAAAGTTGTAGTTTGACCTCTCTTCCATTTTTTATATTTTTGTCTCTCACCTTAATCAGATATCTTGTTCTTATGGAAAGCTATGCCCCTGATGCTGTATGCCTAGAGGGTCTATATTATATAAACAAAGCATTAAAATGTCGACTCACCTTTGATCGACCCCTATTTCTCAAAGCTGCACAACATGGAATGGCCAAATCATCACTTTCTTTTCAAGGGAAAGAAATCGGTTGGCTATTCTTTTAAATCTGCCCTTTTCACGACTGTAGTGCAATCTTGGAGTTAGTATCTTTAGTTAGGGGGTTTGAAGGGGGCACAGCCTCCCCCTCATTGGGGGGTATAGGGGACGAAGCCTCACCTTAATAGTGTTTGTTGTAATGCGGTGTGTGTGTTTGGGCTACTGATTTCTTTCACTTGGAAAGAAATCGATGATTTGAGGGTTCAATGTTGCATAGTTTCGAGAAAAATGGGTCAATTAAAGGTGAGTCAATATTTTAGTGCTTCGTTTATGTAATACAGACCCTGCCTAGATCTTGATGTTAAATATTTTTTTCATTTTTTGCACTCAATTTCTCTTTCAAAACTTTCTACATTCCATCTGCACTTTTTCGACTGAACACCTCACTCCAGTTATACAAATTGACTTTTTTGCTTCCATATAATCTGTAATTAACCTTCTGTGCATTGGTTTAGATTTCAGTTTGGCAGAATTATCTAGTGACACATTAACCTTTATAACCCCATGATCACTGCACATCAATGGAGGTAAAATTTGACTTGAAGTAACAATAATTTCTTTAAGAACACAAACAATGTCTGGCATGCTGTGTCCCCCAGGTAGGTTTTTTACAATCTGAAGCAATTGTTCCTGAACATGCATTGTGAATAATTTTCGTACTAACATTGTTGAATCAATATTATTCCAGTCTGTGTCTGATAAATGTAAGTCCCCAGCTAATATTATTCTTCCCTCCTGTGTTTCATGCAAGAAATGTATGAATTTCTCTATGTCATCCACACTTGACTTTGGTGGTCTTTACACTCCAGCAATTGTTATATGTTCCATGGTTGTTTTTATTGTCACAGATACACGATTTTAGGTCACTTTGGAGATGAAAAGGGTAAATGGTATGAACAGGAACTCTTTAAAAATTCTGTCTTTATTAATGAAGTATTAAATGCTTTTCTGTTTCCTATGGAAATAGCAGTGGTAAAGTGTGCTGCTAATAAGACTGATGATACTTAAATTTCAAAAGAAAACACTTTCTCTGACATGGTGGCAGACAGGCTGCATTGTCTTATTCTGTTCAGGCTTCATTTTTACAGAAATTACAAGAAACTAGTTCACCTGTTTCTTTACAGCATGAAAAGGTAAGCTGGATATGTGATGGATGTAGCCACTCCCTGGACTCAATAAAGCACCATCCAAATGTACTCTAGTAGCTCCATGTTCTTTTCTGTTTCATCTGGTTCGGGCTTTTCATTTGCCCCCTCATTCAGGAAAAAAATTATTAATAAAACAGATTTTTGACTGATTGGTATGTTCTGTAAATTAAGTCATTCACCATTTTGTAAATACATGTAATGTATGTATAGAGTCTAATGTATCAAAAAGTGTTCCTGTCACTATGCAGACTTTGAAAAAGCCATAGGGACCTTTCTGTTGTGTACAGTAGGATTTCACAGAGTTACTGCAATATCAAAAATTCAGATAAGGTTTAGCAGTTGTAGATGCTTTTTTTTTTCTGGACGGGTTGAAGCTTACCCCTGAGCTAAGAATAATGCGATTAAAATCACACCCAGATTTTCTGTTCCTTGTTGTATTCAGTCTGATACAGGCACTCATTTTACAGGTCAGGTAGTAGAACAAGCATATAAATTCATGAAGCTAAACATACCATACCATTGCATGCACATAGTCCAAGCTTCAGGAATTCTTGAAAGAATGAATCAGACTTTAAAAACTAGTATTGCAAAAACATGTCAGGAAACTGGTCTTAAATGGCCATAAGCATCGCTTTTAGTTTTATTTAGTGTTCACAGTGCTTCAAGAAAATAATCTCCTCATGAAATTCCTATGGGAAGACCCATGATAATGCTAGAAACTCCATTGCCCAATAATTAGGAGTTACAAGATGCTGATGAATCTGTTTTCTTTATTGCAAGTCTCTTGTTTTCTGTTTTGTTTTTGCAGTGTATTCCTTCACAGATTATTTCAGCTTAACTGCAGCTTAATCCTGCCTCCTGTCATAATGTTTTCCAGAAGACTTCATGTTCATTAGATCCTTTTCCAAACTACACACCCTCCAGCCAAAATGGAAAGGACCCTTCCTAGTTATCCTTACAACAGCTACAGCAATGTTGATTTGAAGGATTGCCAACAAGGATTCATGTTTCACATGTCAATAAAACTCTCCCTAGTGACGGATGTCAATGAGATGCCACAAAGTCATTCCACCCATTATTGATGATGAGTCAAATGCATCCCGTACTAGAAGAAAACTAGGGATACCCATGTGTCCAGAAATGAGGCCTAGTGATTAAGCAATGACACTGTGGTCAGAAGTCAGGCCTAATGGTCCAACAACATCCTCTATAATGGACAATGAATGGGAATCAGCCCAGGATTCAGGGAGTGAGTCAGGCGACCAATCACCACTCAAAGGACTTGATCCAGTTCAAGAGTCAGTGCTAGTGTGGAGTTTGTTCAGAAATCGATATAATATGATTTATTAATAAACAGTGCATCATCCTTGTTTGTAAATTTTTGAAAACTCTCTTTAGCCCTGGCTTGCTCAATATTTGTATGGATTTAGTGTTGAAACTGCTATATTGTTATTCATATTCCTTATATTGCATTCTCTTCTTTCATTAGAAGCCACTGAACATTTTTTATCATAAATAAGCATTAAACAGAGATAAACTTCTAGTTAAAATTGTGCAAATAATACCAGACTGGCATCCTAACTTTAATACTCTGTCTGTTGCATTATGTACTTATGCCAAGACAATGAATGTCAGTAAATGTTCAGAGTGTGCACATATGTTATCTGCACACAATGGGGACATTCCATTGTTTCTAGTACCAGCAAGAGAGACAGAAATATTTGAAACAATCTTTTTGACTCAGAACAGAAAAGGCAGACATATTTCTTGGCATAATGTTTCCCCTTTAGACTGTTTCCATTCCTGTTGTCAGTGTGAAGGGACATACTTGTTACATTAAAAATGGAATACCACCTGTTTGGTGCAGCAACTGTAAAGTTACCTAGCGAATATGTAATGGAGCTGGTGGCAGGATACTGTTATGTTGCATGAGTTTTACTATATATGTGGAGTTACCCCTGGTTACCAACAGACTGCTTGGGATGTTGCTACACTGGTCTTGTTCCAGCTTTTTGACATACACAGACTTTACACAGAGGGAAATTTTGCAATGTTCACAGAAAGTGAGAGAAGTAAAGTACATTAAAAATTCAGTCAGGAAGATAGATGCTTCCTGGGATTACCATCATAACATAGAAAAAACTGCATTCAATAGACTGTCACATGTGGACTTTGGTTGTTGTTGTGTCTGCTCTAGCTGAGAATCGAACAGGACAACGTCAATGTGGACTTTGGTAGTGGTGTTATCCCAGAACAAGGCATTTTGCCTGCCTTGTTATCCCAGAACCAGATAATTTGCCTGCCTAAGGGGCAGCAAAGTCAATTTAGAAACTGAAAAAAATGGTCTAAATTATTAAAAATATCGACTAATGCAGTTTTTGAATCTGTTAATCAGATTACTATTGAAATGATTGCTATTTGTAGTGTAGTGCTGAATAATTGCATAACACTTGACTTCATCTTTGCGTCTAAGGGATGTACATGCAAATTCATCCAAACGGAGTGCTGCTCATTCATTCCTAATAATGAACATGACATTCTTAGTCACTTAGAAATTATACAAAAAGTTGCAGAGTTATCTCATACTAAAGAAACTGATAACTCCCAACAAACATGGTTGGCAAGTCTTTTCTCTGGTTGGGCATGAATATATTCAAATTCTTCCTGGTCATTGTTTTGACTTTAATACTTTTAGGTATTATTTTATTTATGTGCACAATTTTGATCATTTATCTTCTTGAATCTAGAAAAAGTATTAAATTACAAAAATGTGCATATTAAAAAGAAAAGTATGACTGACCACAGCTGAAGAAAATCACTATGAAAATAGTGAGGAAAATCACTATGAAAATAGTGAGGAAAATCACTATGAAAATAGTGAGGAAAATCACTATGAAAATAGTGAGGAAAGTGTGTTATGAGAAATTTTGGATGAATGTATGATAACTTGTTTGGGAGAAAGATTGAAATCGAAAAAAAAAATCAAATTGTCTTTTCATTCCATTCAAACATAGATGTGTTTTATGGCTCATAAAACCATTTTTGATAAGAGTCTGCATAAGTTTTGTGCATGTCAAGAAGGAAGCTGCATGGGAAGAATATTTGATTGCATGTGAAATAGTGCTTACCCATTTGAAAATGTGCTCTTATTATCCGGTCATTAAGAAATACCTGACTTAAGTGATGCTTCACAGCATCAAAAGGGAGATTGAGATGGGAGAAATGTAAAAAGGGAACATGTTTAGTGTTTTACACAATATTCTTTCTTTAGAAGTGGAATCCATACTGTTCCAAGATGGATCCTGACAGCTTATGTCTGTCTTGCATTTCCTTCCACAGTCTTGTTATTTTTATAAGTGCTAACGTAGATAGTACAAACGTGAATCATTCCAAAGTGGACAATTGGAACTTGTGCCTAACAAAGAAAGGTACAGTCAGAGGGTCTGCAGATTCTTAGTAAGCAAAACAATACAGCGTTGTTTAGTTTTAATTGGTCAGTGGCTATAGTCTGATATATAACAAAATGTTTGCTCAGAAGCTTTAGATATTAAATTATGATTACAGTGGCCTTGTTGAAGGAGACAAGACCTTGATTACTTAGTCTCCCATGTACTTGTGTTCTTTTTCAATAAAGGAAATTATTATACTCTACAGAACTGTGATGCATGAAGTTATTTTTGACACTGGTGTGCATTCAGTGATATAAGACTGCTTGCATTGTTGTTTCTTATTTCAGTTATAATAAATTTTGAAGCCTTGCAAGTAATACTAGTGAAACTAATAGGCCTATAATTCCCCACTTCAGTAGAGGCACCACCATTTTGCAAAGGCACATCGATGCCTGTTTCCCACAATATGGGGATATCATCAGTGAACAGAATCTCATTAAAGAGCTGATGTAGGAATTTTGATAGATAGGACTTAACTCATATCAAAAGATATCCAGAATATAATTAGATCTATGGATCTGTTATTTCTAATTTTGGAAAGTGCTGAAAGGACTTATTTGGGGGTGGGAAGTGTGGGGAGAATGCAGGACAGAGGAGAGGGTTGGTGGAGTGAATATGGAACATAATTTGCCTACAAGAATGTAAGTAATATCTTGGGGTCAGAGAAGGAGGTACAATTAGAGATAAGTTCGGTACAGAATTGCTGGTTATTTCAAAGCTTCATAATACAGATGAAAATGACTGTCTGCTTGTCTTTTGAGTGGCTTGCAATCCTAAGTTCGTAGATGGCTTTCTTTATGTAATGGTAACACTGAGAGACTTAGTAGTTTTTAATCACTTTTATAATAAAGAAGTGGAGATTTTTTTTATAAATGGCCAGGATCTTTCCCTTTTTTGTCAAAGAGTTTGTTGATTATGGATTTTCACCGTATGTGTTTTGCTGCCGTTATGCTTACATCGGATGGGTAGAGTGGCCTCAATATATCAAACAGGGACTAAAATTCAGAGGAGTATTTTATATTAGTTTTACGGGTGATTTGTCTATATTCTAAGCTCTCTTTTCAACAAGACTTAGGTGATTCAGCATGTTTAGTCCAATGAGTGACTGACAAGTGTTCTTCAAGGTTTTGCCATCTTGCATTCACTTGTATTACTTTAACTTGGAAAGGGTCATGTCCCTAAATAAAAAAAGAAAGAGAGAGCTCCTTCCCAACATCCAAAAAATGTTCATTGCTCATTAAATGGATTGACTATTTGAGCCTTAGTTAAAAGAAAGTTGTGAGCATAAACTTTCATAATATTCAGCTAAAAACAGGTTGTGAGCATAAACCATATGTTTCATAACTTTCCAGCTTAGATGACTTTCCAAAGGTGACTGACACTGGGTCTTTGTTCTCCCATTTTTAGGAGAGTTTAAGCACTTCTGAAGTAAATTTTGGCTCTGTGTTACCTGCAATTTCAGCTGAAGACCCATGGTTTGTGAAAATTTTTTCTCAGCACAGCGGTTATTTTCCTGACTGAAGACAGGCTACCACTTAGTAATGATGGAGGGGCTTCAGTAACCAGGCACTGTCAGCCATAAAGCCTGTGATACCATCCACACTGACTTTTGTTAGGGGTTCCGTCCTCTCCTTACTAAAATATTACTACCTTCTTGTCAGATAGGATGAAGTGGTCAATGGCCAGCTTTCCTTCCTGAAGAAAGGATGTGGGGAAAGCTTGACATCTGTGTGTCATCTGATGGAGACTAGTAGCCTCATTGGACATCACAGGCTTAGCACAGGTATTTAGGTATGTTACCAATACATGTAACCCCATGTGAATTGCAGTAGGAGTCATTACTAGGCACAATGTGGGTGCTGGGAAGAGTACTTTTGGCTAACATCAAAGATTGAACCAATACTAATTTTATGAACATTAACTGTATTTTGACTTAGGAATGGGGTCCATTCCCATCATGGTATTAGAAACCCAAAAGATTTGGAGAAATTAAAAAAAGTGGTGTTAATAGTGTCCTGACATCATTGCACTAGCCACCTCTACAGCTATGCAAACTGACCAGTCAATATAAGGATGACAACTCCCTGACGCCACACTCATCAGTACCAATTGGATTTCTCACTCCCTATTTCTAATAATGTGTTCCATTGATATTAACCTCCCAAGGAGTCACGGGACTCATCCAGTGAATGCTCATGTTGGGAGTACTTGGCAAGGAGGAATTGGGGGATTCAAGGCTAGGTAAGTGTAGAAGCTAGAAAGAACAGCTTGAGGACTATGTAGGGTCAAGATGGGGTCATGGAGACAGCTAAAAAGAATCCCAACCGTCTTTCTACAGCTATGATTCTAGCCCTCTAGGTCTCACCTCTCTTAAATGGGAAATGGCAGAATGAACAACTACAGTGTAAAAGGCTCAACAGGTAGCACACACACACCTTAGGCACTGGAAGATCAAAAGACTCTGAGTTCTATTCCCACACCAAGAGCTTCTGTTCATTATCAAACAATGACACTGCAGTGCAGGATAATTGGATTGCTGCAATCTTAAGTGTGTTGTTCTTCAGATGAGATGTTGAACTAAGGTCCATTCTGCCTGAGCTGGAGGTAGGTAGATCAAGTGGATGTAAAACATTCCACAGCACTCATAAAGATGAAGAGAAGTTGCCAGATGCCCTGGCCAAATATCCCCTAGTCAATTTGAATAGCACCTGGGTCTCCCTGAAAATCAACTTTTAGCCCAGTGAAACTAATTTGGTCAACGAAGTGTAAATAAATAAGATAATTCTGTCCTTGAAGAGTAAGGCCCTGATATGGGGTTACAGCAGGATTTGTACAGATTTTTGTCTGGACAAATAAGCATATGGCAGACAAGTTCAGCAGTCTTAGGAGTAATAGACCATGAAGTCACTGTCTCCCTGAAGAGTGAGGGCCCACCTTCAGTGTTATAGCAGGATTTGGCCATACCCCTCTCCAAGGTAAAAGGTGTATGAAAGGAACAAATGGGCTAATAGGATAATGAGTGGATGTCAGTGGCAGAGGGGTAGTGGACATAAAAAGGCTCCATCTCCCATGTAAAAACAAATGCTTACAACCTATCTCAAGTCCCCTCCTGAATCATGGAGGATTATATACCTTGGAACCACACCCCAAACCCTTATCCTAGAAAGAGATGTGTGGATAGTTACCTTGTCCCTCATCCTTTTACCCCCAACCGGCTCCTGCAGTGTGAGGACTGCTATTTGAAGCTCAGACATGTGGGTCATAGTCTTAGATTTATTCCTCTGTCCCACAGATCTGGTCATTTCTCAGCAAAATGTGATCCACTGCTTTTGCCATTTGGCTGGAGCAGACATTATTTAAAACACAAGCCTGTTCTAACTGAACATTCATTAATGTGTGATGATGATCAAAGATTGTAATGAAGCTTCATCTGACTTCACCTGACTGCATGCCGTGCAAAGTCATTTACTCTTTAATATTGTCTTTGTCATAAACAGGGTTCACATGGACTAGAGCTTTTCCTGACACACAGTGATTATAAAGCAAGGAACTAATTCTGCATGGGATTCGAGTCCATAGGAATACACAGATAGATACACTATCATACACAGAGCCTGCAGATCTGCATCAAATTTACAGGACTGGCAATTTGATTAATAGCATACTTTAGGATAAGTCAGATCACATTGTGAAACCCCATGCAAACATATGGAAAACAAACAAACTCTAAAAGGAAGCACTGTAACTATGAACAGAATGAGACAGCCAAGTCCTGTGTGGCAGAAGCAATAGGTGCTTCACTACATTCAGTCTTTGCAACATATTCCCTTCCCCATTAGAGACTCAAAAGTATTTTCTGTCCTGTTAAACAGCTGCTCCTCTGATCAATGACAACAGCTTGAAGAAGGTTCTAACTTGCTACACAATTCTGGGATCTTTAAATACACAATCCCTGTTTTTTATTAGAAATCACTGCTGGCCAGCAGTGACTCCTTTTCTTTAGGGAGATTTCCTTATTACTCATGTTTTTGATCTGTGATGCTGGTATATATACGTTTACAGTGTGGCGAGAGATTGCCCCCACTTGGGAAATGAAAGGGTGCTTGTCCACCCTGCAAAAAAAAAGAAAATGCTGTCATGTAAGTCTTTCATCTGCTTGATTTCCCAACCAGTTATGCTCAGCAACTTGGCTCCATAACCAGTTGTAATTCAACAAGTCATAGTGGAAGGCTGGACTACAGATAACACACAGTACAGGGTACATAATACTAAATTTAGAGAAACATTAAAGTTCTTTCTTCAGCATAGGGACAATTTCTTTTCACCATTTACACAACTGAATTTCAGACAAGACCCCTGCATTCTTCACATTTGTAGCTCTTCTTCTATCTAGCTCCTTAATGCATAGTTCACCAGTCATGCATTAAGAAATTGGGGGATGACATTGTCTTCCAGTGCTCATGGTTTCTCTGTTTTTTCACTGTGCCCATTTCAGTTATAAAGTTTGCTGTGAATGTGCTACAAGCTTCAAGAGCACTTCAGACGTTGCAGTATTATTTCCCTTCTGATCTACTAATTACATTTTCTGCAGATGGTATCATATGTGCTTTATCCATACCTCTCAACCTCTCAGTGCAAGAAATCTGGACAAAGCCAGAAAGAATGAGGGGACAAAGGCCCAAAAATAGGGGTAAATTTTAAAAATTGCTCTTATAAACTTTGAAAGTCCATAGAATAGCAGGTTTTGAATTATTGTATATTGTCTGAAGGATATGAAGTCTGAAACTCAAATGTCAGTCATTATTAAGTATTATTTAGTGACTCTAAATCTCAATAATTTGCTAGAAAACCATACATTTTATGAGGAAAAGGCCAAAAATATGAGGCAAAAATCTGGACAGTTGAGAGGCATGGTTTCATTGTTTTCATTCCTCTCACTTCTGTACATATATGATTGTTCCCTATCTAATGCATACAAATCTAACACATGCTATTCACCATTATCCTTCATGGGTACCCTAAGTTTGCTATCAGGGCTCACCTTTCCTCTGTATAGGTTTGCACCAGTACTTTATCCTTTCTTAGAGATTAGCCTGCAAATATTTTCTTGTAGTTAAGTCACTTTGCTCAGAGCCAAACCTTGATCTTAATTATTGGCAAGCAATGCCTTAAACTCCACACCACCTGCTATGTTTTCTAAAGGGGTTCCTATTACGTGATAGAAACTATAAAACTTTGAACACCACAAGATCAAATTTGTATGTTCAAAGTTTTATACTTTCGAACACAAAAAAAAAAAAAAAAAAAAAAAACAACGGACAGAAAGTAACTGTCATAAGCATGGGCAAACCTCCCTGCACCTCCACACCCCCCTCTCTTTAAATATACCAACTCCGAGATCGTACTACAGTGCAGTACCCCCCACACCCCCCGCTCTTTAAATATACCAACTCCAAGATCGCACTACAGTGCAGTAATTACTGCACTGTTGTGTTATCTCAAAGTTGGTATATTTAAAGAGCGGCGGGGTGTGGGGGTGCAGAGGGGCTTGCTCCCCTGCTTACAACAGTTATTGAGCTGTTTTTTTTTGTGTTGTTTTTTTTTATAATTCAAATTGCTGAAATGTCAAACACTTGTGTTCGATGTTTTCAGGTTCGAAGTTTCAGCAATTTGATAACGCAATAGGAACCCATAAAAAAGAACCCATTGGTAATGCAGTATATGCTTGCAGTATAAACTTTATCTATCCACCTTTTAGATAACCCAAATAATATTTTGAGTGATAGCAGTCACATTGCATAATAAACTCTGACTCATCAAACTGCACTTTTCATTCTCAAAGACTGAATCACTTTCAGCATCCATTTTGTGCAGGATTCTCTGGTATGTATCATTATGTGCCATCGTTTTACTACATGATTTGCATTTAGTGCTTCTGAACTAATGTTTTCTTTCGTTGTCTGTAACACTGTTTGGGCATCTTTTACCATGCATATGTTTAAGTCCACAACATTCTGATCTAGTCAGAGATTTTTCACATCTTAAAAAATCTTTCCTTAGTAATTTCCAAAGATAACTTATCCATTATAACATTCAGTCATATCTTACCGCATCTTACAAGCATTTCTGTCAGATATTTAGAGTGGCATGTTGGGTTTACAATTTTATCCGAGGTGCTAAGAGGTCTGTGTGTTTTATTAAATAAGTTGTGGTTCAAGGTTTGGTGTTCTGTGAAATTAGCTCTTTGGTTTCGCTGGCATTTTGTGGTTGTATATATTTTTGCTTCATTTTTGGACGGTGGGTTTACAGTTTAGCCTAATGTCAGGTCATTTTATGAAAGCAGTTTCTTTTGAGTAGTTTCATGGTACATTCCACACAAGTCTATGTTGGAGTGCATGTTAGAAGCATCCATTTAAAGAGATTCATATATTGTTACTAGGCTAACATCCCTGGGGGCCTTTATAAGCATAACCAATCTTCCTGAAAGAATAATTATGTCCTGTTTCCAAATGCTATTCATCCACTCTGCATGGTTCATCCAAACATTCTGAAATGCTTTTATCTGTTCTTTGGCCTGCCTTACAACTCCAGCACCTGGGGTTCAATCCTAGCTTGAATAAATAGTGTATAAGGGATTTGCCAGTTCTACTAGTGTATGCATGGACTTCCTGTTTTCCTCTCACTTTTGAAAAACATGATAAGTTGTTACACTGTATTACATGTATTTTTTCTTTTGTGATCCTGGACATGGGCGAAAGTGGCCCAAGAAGGACCAGCTCACTTACTTGGCTAATCAATACATAAATAAATAAAATATATGTTTAAACCTGTAGCTCTATGTAATTATTAAAGGCTCTAGATTCATGTGGTTTAGCAAACTACTGATTTTTTTTAAATACTGTTTGTAGTATAACTGATATTATGATGTTGTGCAACAATCCGCAAGTCTCCCCACCCAACACATTTTATCAGCTGTAAAATCAGAGGCAACTTACAGTTAGTTCCTCACTTTAAATTAAAATTCCTCACATAGCCATCCCTCATGCTACTGTAATATTAACACCATGTGCACTACCAACTACCCCACCCATATTGCAGTTTATGAAATCTCATGAATCTCATTTAAAATTTCTGTTATCTTGACAACAAAACAAATTGCATGTAATTTCTCTCTTTTTAAAAACAATTCTGCTCTATAGTTATTCCAATTATTATGAGTTTATGACAATATTCTTTAAGCACCTTACATGCAATATTATGTGGTGTCACCTTTTCCTTTATTTACTTTGTCATTTTTAATAGTCTATTACTTGCATTTATAAAACATAATTGAATGATTAACTGAATTTTTTAGCCTTTTTTAACAGTATTAACAGGTGAAAATGTTTATTTAATTTGTGCTTTATAATTCTGAAATCACTGTTATATGAAATTAGGTCTTACTCTCAGTTTCCTAAGGCTTTGTTTATCCAAAGATGACATTCTGTCAGTCATTTTGGCATGTAGTTGCTCATACATTTTCTTCCATTATGCACAAATACCATTTGTTGTGAGCACATTAGAATATCTCCCTTGTAAGATCAACTGTTTCAGGTTGTTTTAAATCTTACTATTATAATGGATCTTGTTTGTCTTAAGTGTTAAATTTTAATATAGGCTTAAGCAACTGAGAGAGACTTTCCTACACCAAGCATACAATGGATGAGGCTGCATCTAGTTGTGTTCAGTTCTATTTTCTGTAGCAAATTACTGCTGATATGGTTTATAAGTGTGCATAGATAGTGATTCCTTTGTTTTATGGTAATTTCTCCTTTTTAATGTCTGTGTGACTGGGGTTTTGGTATATACAAGTTTGGGGTTGGCTTGCCCCACATTGGAGGACGCAGCCATGCAGGGAGATTGCCACCTGCAAAAAATGTTTAGTTTCCCTTTTCCTTAAATATGAGTGACCTTGTAGATAGTAGATATAGAGACAAGACTTGTGGGAACAGAGACTATATATCAGGGATGAACAGGGGCATAACTACTGATGTAAAACATTTGTACTTCAACATTTTGTGAGGTTGTGCAGTATGATTGGTTAGGATTAGAATGTTACTAAATTTATATATTTCAGTGAAGTGTTTTGCTTCTGATAAAGGTAGATTCAGTATTTTAATGCAAACTGTTTTCACATTCATTTTCACTGTGAAATGTCACCATTACACTCTATGAGTTCTGCGGTGGTGGTGCTGTGGTAGTGTTGTCGCCTCACAGTAAGACATTGTCCTGTTCGATTCTCAGCTAGAGCGTCTTCTTTGTGGAGACATGTGTGAATGGGCATACCTTCGTTAAAGGTTGTGCGTCAAGGCTGGCAACTTGGCACGTAAAAATTTACTGCCAATCATTAGCGGACCGGAGTTCCACTATGGCGACCCCTAACTGGGAAAAGCCGAAAGACACAAACACTCTATGAGTGCTATTTTAGCAAGTGTGAGGTTTCCCTTGCTTTTTGAACCAGTTTTGTCTATTTTGTTTTAGAATTGCTTGTTTTCATGTTGACATTATGGCTCCAAGGAACACTTCGTGTCATCAGCAGGTTGTACACTAACTCCTGAGCATATATCTAACCATTAGACAAAATAAATACATGAATTCACATGCTATGCTGAATGAGAGGCATTCCTTCTTCTGAATCACAAGTATCTGAATATAATATATTTAAGTACATTGTTTTATAAATAAAAATTTTCAATTCCAAATTCACCAGGAAAAGAACATGAATGACAAACAACCTTTTTATTTGTTATTTCTGTGAGGTGATAACAGTAAGTATCAAGGGTCTGGGGGATGCAGTCCCCCTTTGTTATTTCTGTGAGGTGATAACAGTAAGTATCAAGGGTCTGGGGGATGCAGTCCCTCACATAAGGTGCAGGGGGGTTGCCCTTCAACACACACACACACACACACACACACACACACACACACACACACACACACACACACACACACACACACACACACACACACACACTGGACAATTTTCCATTTACAATCTTGGATTGTTGTCTTGAGCATACACTGTGAAATGTTCGCAGTTTATGATGCGATCCTTACTAAATGAATCTTACTTTACTTGTTGCTAAATGTGCACATACAATGCACAGTCACTGTAGGCATAGGTGGATTAAGCCCTGAATACAACCTTGGTGACCTTTTGCATGGAGGAGATGAATGATGAGGCTTAGCTTGCATGACTTTTCCCTGCTGAAAGGGCAGGAATCATCTCTCTCTCTCTGGTGAAATTCCAGGGGAAACTGGTGCTCAGATGGAAGTGAAGCTTACACATGGGAAAGGCTTGGACTGCAACACATGCAGAGGTGCGGACAATCCCACAAAGGGTAATAGTTTTAAATTCAGAGATTTGTAAGACTGAATCCTGGAATACTGAGAATGGATGTGGGAAATAAGACTTGCTTGACATCAGGATGTACAGGATCTTCTCCCTGAATAAAAAAAAAGCTTTAAAATACAACAGCAGTTGTCTGTGTTTGTTGTCCTCCTCCAGCCTCACTATTTTTTATGTAATTCCAGGAATGAAAATTATTGGTTTTGTAATGGCAGTAGGAACCCTCCAAAAAACAATTCCCAAATTTCTAGTAATTATACTCCACATACCTTAAGTTAGGCAGCAAGTGTAGTTGCAGTATATGCAGGGATGTCTGATATTAAAAAATATAAATGTCTGTACAGCATTGGCCTTATTTGAATGGTCTTATGTCCTCTTACACCCTTTACTCATCTTGTCTTTGAAGAGAAATCTTATATCAGACCAAAACTGTCCTACTCATTTGTTTCCCACCAGAATTGTCTCCTGTTAGTGGTTGACAGCCCTGTCAAAAACACTTGTTAAACCTGTAAATATGTGCCTTGTCCACCATTGTGCCAGCCCAGATAACCCAAGTCCTATTAATGGATCAGGCACATGACAGAACAGAAGGGAGGATGACTCTATCTGCCTGAGGGAGGGATACCATACTGGCTAAGCTACATCTCACATTGGGACTTGGTGGAGGTAAGGACTCAGGGTGAATGCTGGGCTAGGTGGGTGGGCAGATCATAGAATTGTGGCTTCCCTAGGACCTGGGGCAGCCATACAGTTTAGGAAAAAGCCCTGATGCCCAGTCAAAAATTATGATGCTGCTGTTGGATTTTTGCCTGACCATACCTCCTCATGGCCTCACCCAGGGTAATACTCATTGTGAGACACACAGCCAGGGCAATACTCGTTGTAAGCCACAAAGCCAGGGTAATACTCGTGGTAAGACACACAGTTAGGGTAATACTCATGGTAAAGCCACGCTTGCTTTCAACAGTTTCTAAATCCTAAGCAGGGACTACCCTTTGGCTATACTGTAATAAACATGCAGACCAAAAAGTATACCCCCTGTCATTTCTCATAACCCATACTTAGAATATTTTCAATTCTAGACTGTTTCTGGTACTCCCAAAGGTCAAGTATTAGCTTGTTTATTTCTGGGAACTACACCTAGTAAGGCTATGTGTTAACATTATTATAGGATACTAGTGCTAGAGCAGAATGTTTGTCCTTATGATTGCCAGATGGGTGCATATTTTTAACAGTAACTTTGATCTGGCCAGTGAAATACCTTGATGAGTATTAGAAACAGGATTAAAATGCACTACCACTTGTCTAGATACCAGTTTTAATTAATTAATCCATCTATGTAGTCATACATTTTAAACTGTATTAGTAAAGGCTGTACTTGTGGCAAGCAGAGAGAGAGAGAGAGAGAGGCAGAAAGAGCTTTTCCATCTGCAGCAAGAGGCCTCAGCTTATCCAGAAGGATGAGCCAGGATTCTTTATCATTTTCTGGGTATGAATAGTGTCTCCTTATTGTAGAGTGTGCCCAGGACACTTCCTATGGAAAGCTATCCAGAGTGGGGCATCTTCAAAATGCAAGCAAACTACATCAGCTGACTCCTGTCAACCTTGAAGTGCAATGTATCTGATTTGAGACCCACCCCCACACTGCAAGGCTGCTTACTTTGAAAGGAAGAGTCCTACAAATCAGCATCATATTCATTGTCTAGATCAATGATCTCATCCTTTAGGTCACTGCCAAAATCTCTTGAGCAGAAGTGAGTATGGATTTCTATATTCAATGTCATATTAAGAATTGTGCCCTGAGCTTTTGCTTCACCACCAAGGTCTAGTATAATGCGTGCAGCATACTGCTTCTTCACCCAAAGACTTTTATGTGTCTCCTTTCTCCCTAAACTACTTGTGGACAAGACAAAATGGTTCTTAAATGTTTCTGCTTGAAGCATCTGCTCCCCTACTCCTTCTGAGTGTAATCAGCTGTCTTCTGTGCTATATCTATGACCTCTGATTTGAATATGCTGATTTGCACTCCTTCTAATACAAGCACAGCAGCAAACTACCTCAGTCTATAGGGACTGCAATATCTGCAATCGCTCATTTAGTTAATGATGTGTTTAAGAGACTATTATTGGAGAAAGTCCTGGGTTTAATTTCTTTTAAGTCTGTCTTTGTCTTGCACAGAGGGTTAAGGCTGTGAGCTATAGTTTCTGTGGTACAGAGTTTGATTCTCTCAGCCTCCTTTGTTTATTGTCTGACCTTGAGCAAATTACTTAACCAGATAGTGCTAAGGGGCAACAGGAATTTCAGCTGGGGTCCTCAATGGCCCCCTGGACTGCAAGCCTATGAAACTAAAGATCAAAATCATTCATCGTTAAGGAAGCAACCTCACCTGTCGACAACAGGAATGCACTGTTCCTGCTCCTGAATTAAATATTCTCATAGCCACAGCTGTGCCTTAAAAGCCTACCCATGAAAAGCAATACTGAGGTTGAGTTACTTGTGTAACAAACATACTTTTATTATTCATTGCCATATATGGTATCTTTCCATGAAATAATTACAAAAGCATTTTTTAAATTTTTTAGACAGTTATGAAGCTGTGTACAGACTAACTGCTTTGTCCAGGAATTTTATCTTCTCTGTCCTTGTTTTTCTCCATACTCTCATTTTATGATAGTTCAGATCAGTGACAGGCTTGTAATGATTCTAGCTTACTTCTGCTGGTAGTAATCAAGGCAGAAGCAGCATTAAAATTTATAAATGAATTTTACACCCAGAAGAAGAAACAGAAAACATCATTTCATTACATGTCATTCATACTGCTGTTCTTGATACCCAGAAATTTTGTTAAGGCTTTAAGACAAGATTCACAAAATGTACTTTCTGTATATGCAGGTTTGTTGGAGTAAGATCTAATCAGAAAACAGCACTGCTAAGACTAAGTGACTTACATCAAGACCAAGATTCATAAAGAGCTACACAAAGTATAGCAATCGTGTTGGTTATGCTGTGCCGACAACAGGACAGTGAGCTATTTGGTATTCATGAAGCAGCTCTGCATGATGTGTAGAACCATCAAATACAAATACCTGGCAGAATATGCTAATGAAAGCATAAAGAGCTGAAGTACATGCTAATTAACCAATCAACATGGTGGAGCTACTTACAAAGCCATAACATAATTGTGTACACTCAGTTTAGGCTTTCGCCATGCACACCAAATCTCTTTGGAATATAGGCACGATTATACTTAGAAAAAAAAAGCATGTTAAAAGTTACTGCTGCTGTTATTGCATTTTATATGCAACAGGCTTTAAACCAGGGTGCTGCTGTTGCTGCTGCCGCACCTCTAGCAAAAAGAAGAAGGGTGTTTAGACCCCATTTAACTTATCATGGACTGCATGAAACAGAAATTGTTGAGGGATACAGGGTAGACAAGGAAATATGCAACCTTTGCATCCCTCACCTCAGGCCCAGGGAAATCAGTGAGAACCCATTCCAGTGGAAACAAAGGTTTGTGTAGCATTACATATACTAGCTACTAATACTTTCCAGGGTCCCACAGGGGATATACTAGGGATGTCACAGGCATCTGTCTCTAGAATATTACATCAGCTTTTAAATGCAATGTTACTATATGCAAGGGAGCATATCTTTTTCCCATGAACACCACAGGAGAGATCAAAAACCTTGCATGAATTCTATGCAGTAGCTCACTTTCCTGAAGTTTTGGGAGGCTTAGATTCCACATACATAGAAATAAAATCCCCACCTGGGGAACAGGAAAGGAGGTACGTCAACAGAAAAGGTTTATATCTTTTTAATGTTTCCAAATCTTTTGGGTTTCTAATACACTGATGGAAATGGACCCCCATTCCTAAGTCAAAGTATGATTAAACTGCATGAAATTAGTATTGTTTCACTCTTTGATGTCAGCCAGAAGTGCTCTTCACAGCACCTGCAATGTGCACAGTAATGAATTCCTTCTGCAATTTGTACAGAGTTACATGTATTGGTAGTATATCTAAATATGATTATAGTTTATTTTTTATAAGACCTGTTGCTCCTACTACTACTGGAACTGTCTGGGTATCTTTCATCCACATTGCTCTTGTTTCTGCCTGCAGATCCTGATATTTTATGACTTTGTGTCTCTCTGTATGCAGGATATCGTATTCACTGGGTGTGGCGATTTCAATGATCAATGCTACTTTTGACTTCTTTTCATGAACTAATATATCTGGTTTTCTCGCATCTATCTTTTGAACTGTTGGTAATGGGTGATCCCTTGTGATGTAGTTTCAACATTTCCTATGATGCTTTGTGGCTCATACTTCCAGTGTTTTTCAACTACTTCACTATTATGATGTTTGCACAATCCCCAATGCAACAATCTTGCCACATTATTATGCTTTTCAGCACACAGTCCTTCTGCCATTAGTATGTCCCAACCGGCAACAATGTGTGGAACTGTTTCCAATTCTGTTTTACAAAACCTACATTTATCTGTTTCTCCCACATGCTCAATGAACTTTGCAAACCAACGTGTACATGGGTCCCTATTATTTTAGCAAATGTAATGAACTGCGAATGCTGTTTTTTGACTAAATGCTGTTTAGTTGAACGTCATTACGTGAAACGGCAAAATGCTGAAAGCATGGAGCAGCGATATTTTTCCTAGGGAAAAAAAATCACTGGGCCATTTTAAGGACTTTGCCATTTACTCCACTGTGGTCTGATCTCGGAGTTGGTATATTTAAGTAGGGGTGTGTGGGGGTTGATGCCCCCTACTTTATTTTGTGTTTTGATTTTTGGATTTTTTTCACTGGGAAAAAAATTGCTGATCCGTGTGTTCGACATTTTTGGGTTTTTGGGGATTGTGGGTCGATTATATAGCGTTTGAAATTCAGTGCGTTTGCTTATATAATATAAATCCTGTGTATGTAGTACACTATCTTGGGATGCCAATATTAACTTTTCATCCTTTGGTTTGAATTTGCCTCTCCTTAACCATTTCTGCATTTGATCCTGATTAACATGAGATTGTGCCAGGTTTTTTCTTTACTTGCAACTATATTTATGCATTTTCCACATTTCTTGCCTTCTCATCTGATTCCTCACCTTATATTCTTTCTTTTGTTTTTTGGCACATTCAGTTGCTGCCTGATTTTTGTCTACTTCTGTTTTAATTTCCATTCCCGCTTGACGCCGTTATGCTTCTGATAGACTAAGCAGGGAAGTCATCTTAGATTAATTCTTCACGTGTTTCAAACTTTCACTATGTTTGGGTCTTGTGTGGTCAGCAGATATGTATGAGTCCCACGATTGCAGATCTATACATGTAATTAATTTCAAGGAGGCCCATACCTTCTTCAGAACGGGGAATATATAATCTTGGCATTCACTGATTTTTATAAATCATTTGATGAGTATGAAGCACCCTTCTTGTTTTTCTGTCTAATCCATTCAATATTTTTTGGGGCAAATTGGTTTATAGCTTGAACTTTGTTTATAGATGTCAAGGATCAGGATTAATTTAAGTCTTCTAAAATATTCATTACTCTGTTTTATTTGCATCTGTTCATGTTTCATCATCAATGCTTCATCACTTCCCGCATATTTATCCACTTCCTCTTGCTCAAGTTCTTTTATATTACATTCTTGTCCCAAACAGATGTTTTCTTGGTACTGCAGCTTTCCTGCTTTAAAGGTTGCTTTTGCACATTTATCCGGATCAAATGACATTCTTATATCATCTGAAAAAGTTTTGACTACTTGCAGTTGTGCTTTCACTTCCTTATCTGATGAGCTATACAGTTTGAAATCATCAACAAAGAGAAGATGAAAAGTCTTTACACTTTGATGCTTTCTGGGAGCCAAATTATAGCAATGACCTAATCAGTTAAGCAGACAGTTTAATGGCTTAAGGGTAAGGCAAAAGAGCAGCGGTGACAGACAGTCACACTGGAATATCCCCCTTTGGATTTTTATCCCTGGAATAATAACTTGCCCTTTATCATGGCTTAACAGCAAAGTGGTTTGCTACTGTTTCATGGTCTCTGTGATGTAGTTTATCAGTGAAGGGTACAGCTTATACATTGTAAGCACTCTTTTATCCATGAATGCTTTTTTGTAGTCTATCCATGCCATACTTAGATTCTTCTCGTTTTTACAGTTTTTCATTATGACTTTATTGAACAACAAATGATCTTTTGTTCCATATGACTTTCTTTTATTACCCTTTTTTCTATTGTTATAATTAATTTTTCTTCTAAATGACTATAAACTCTGTCGGCATCAGTTCCAGTGTATAGTTTATACATCGTCGGAAGGCAAGTTATTGGTCTATAGTTTTTAGGGTAGCTTGCAGATTCACTCTTAAGTAGGAGCATTATTTTTCCTGTTTTAGCCAGGCTGGTGGCTGTTCAGGGTGCACATATACAGTAAATAGTTCTTACCCATGGCTAAATCTTCATGCAAAGATAGTAATACTTTTAGCCAGAAGTTAGATACTGCTTTTGGGCCTGGGATTTTTGAATTAGAGGCTTTTCTTAACTTTGTTTCAATCTCTCTGGCCATTACTTCATCCCATTTCATATCCTGCACATTTGAACTTCTTATTCTTTCTTTTACTTTTTCTATCCATTTATCATCCTTGTTATGTTTCACAGGATCTTCATAAATATTTCTCCAAAATGTATCTATTTCTTCTTTTTTTGGTGGTCTTTCAATTCCTTTTATCGTCTTTACCAATTCTCTATAAAGATTTTTGGGTCATCAATAAATTGCTTATTTTGTACTTTTCCTTTATATTTACCTGTCTATCTTGTAATTTTTTCTGCCTGTGCTGATATTTTTAGTTTATTATTTGCAACAGTGCATGATAAATTCTGATCTGTTATAATACTGTGCATTGCTTTTATCACGTCTATCTTTCTGAGTATTTTTGTTGATCTGTTCCCTCTTCTATACTCTTCTAACTGTGACATTTCTTGTCTTAATTGCTTTAAAGTTTTCTCTATTCGATACTTCTGTGATGGCATTTGATTTGTCCCTGTCATTTTTCTTACTACCCTGTGTTCTTGTGGTAGGACATTATCTGTTATTAATTTGGCTGCACAGTAATATATCCTATTTACTTCTGTTTTGTTGTATGAATATCTATAGACAATCCTAATTACTGGATTCATTTGTTTTATCAAACTTCTAACTTTTGAGGTTTTATATTCTTTCTGCACTCTATTTCTTTCATTGATCTTAATATGTCTATCCATCTCTATTAAATCAAGCAACTCTTCTCTTAGATCATTTTCTTCTAAACTGAGGGCACATTCTTTGTTCGCCATTTCCTGCGGGCATTTTATATAAAGATCCAGAGCTTCTTCCTGTGCCACATTCTCTTCAATTTAATCCTGTGTCATCCGTTGCTCTTTAATATGGAAAACCACTGCTCGATCACTCCCTGACATTGACTGTGTCAGAGTTGCCACAGTTTCCTGTTCTTTCCCCTGCTGTATAGCTCCAACTGAACCTTTGTACTAGTTTCCTATTGAAGGTTCCAAATTATCCTCATATGTCAACTGATCAGATGCTTCCTGCTCCAGTGGTTTTGATCTATCCTGTTGTGTTGCTTTCTGAGTTAAATTTTCTACAGTAAATCCTTTTCTTTGCAGGTAATCCATAACCTCAGTTTCTATTTCTTTAACTTCTACTCAATAAACTGCCAGGTTGTCTATAAGGCCCAAGGGATCATCTACAATGTCTGTGCAGGTAATCCAAGCAGTTTCTACAATTCATACATATGACACAATTGTGAGCTTTATACCAGGTTTGCTAGGGATGACATTCCTCAAAGGGTGGGGGATGGAGGATTTACACTTCAGCTCTTACTCATGTCACCCATGACAAACCTATAAAACCCCACTTAGCAAGGATACGAGGTCAATGCACAAACTTAGAATATCATAGAACATGTATTTGTTTTGCTTAAATCAAGGTTCCAGTGTCTATACACATCAGGAGGTGCACTACAGTATGACCCGGGCACCAGTGCTGAAATATAGTATGTGCCATGTTCACAATAAAATTCTCAAGAAACAGATTCCTTGTTGAAGCAAGGGGCAGGACTGCAGTTTCTAGGACAACAGGCAGGGCCAGCAGCAGCAGGTACAGATTAGGAGTCTGAGTGAGAACAACCAGCTACAGATGGCACTGGCAGATGGAGCATGCACAGTATGCCCTGACTCTGATTAAGAGGCGAAACAGGGACACCCCCCCCCCCCCAGGACACAATTGTTACCTGTAGTAATGACAAAGTAAACGTGGAACCTGTAAAGAAAAAAAACAAGTTATATAGCTGATTACTTTCATATGGAAATATGTATATGCCCCTAAGCAGAGCCTTTTGTCTGAGGTATATAATTATGTCAGTTGTATCTTCTCTGTAAGATGTTTACCATGTACTGTTACATTTTAGAGCCAATAGTTTGCATCAAGCATTTCAACTGACCACCATCCGTGAAACATGGAACAGGTCAATAATCATTTGCACAACTATACCAATAAGCAAAGCTGAATTACCTAATGCTTGCAATGCTGTAATCATAACACTAACTGAAATACGATGTGTTACTACAAACTAGAAGTAATCCATTCACAAATGAGCAGTAACAAGAAATAAAAAACTCTAGCTCTGCAATATATATTGATACATCCATTTTTGTGAATTTGCAAGCATCGGCTATCCACTGTGTGCATCAGATTTATATGCAACCCTACGTAATAAAGACATGTGCAAAAAGGCAGGGCATAGTCATTATCATTTGCACAGGGTGGGGGGTGATAGGAGGGTAAGGCTGACACTAAAGAAGTGAGTGTGTGAGAGTAAGAAGCACATGTATCTGTCAGACTATACAGTATGCAGGGCCAGGAACAACATATGTACAGCACCCAGTAGTACTGTTTAGATAGTTGCATGCGTGTGAACTGGTATGGGAAGTGAATTCTTTTTTCTATGTATGTGTATCTGTACAATCAAGCACTGTGCTAGTACTATGTCATGGCATCTTGGACAGGTGTGGGCCATGCATGGCAGACTGTTCAGTTGAGCATCATCACCCCTGACCTCAAGAACCACCTCTGCCATGAGTTGCTCTGCTACTTCCATGGCCCTGTCTAGACGTCAGGGTGTTCCCTGAATAGGACCGATGACTGCTGGATGGTCTCTTATCAGGACTATGTCCAGGACCACAACCCCATGGCTTACCATGTCTTGTTGTGGACACTCCAATGACTTTGGCTGTAGTGTCACTGCAGGAGCAGGATCTTGCATGGCCATGTCTGCCAACACCAGAAGATGGAGTGGATCTTTGACCATGTGGATGCTCACCCTCCCCTAACAAATGTTCATTCACAGAAACTGCCCAATCCAGGGTGTTCTTCATCCTGTCTAAGGAGTTGCCCACATGGTTCACGGAATCACTCAAATCAGAATGTACTATGTTTAGTAGTCACACTATCTCTTCTGAAGCCCAGGTGGAACATGCCTGAGTTTCCACTATGGCTCTACACATATCTGGCAGCATCTAATGAAATACCAGTTTCAGAAGGAGAAGCCTCCTCCAAACATCCCTACCAACCTTCCTGTGTGGCAACAGGCCCTGATGGTGGTTACTGGGACAGGAAAATTGCTCTGCAACTGGAGTAACCACACTAACCTGATCAACTGCATCAATCTCAGCTGTCCTATATCAGAGGTCTCAGTGTGCTGGGTATGTATAAGCATACTGACTGTGTCCAAAACACGGGCAGGGGATGTGGGAGTTACAACCTCAGTGTCTGACTGACCCTCTGCACCTCCAGACTGTGCCTGTTCATCAACACCATCATCATCACCAGAGGTAAAGATAGCCCGACATGGTGGTAGGAGTTCCACATTACCACTTTCAGGATCTTCTTTGAACAATAAACAGAACAAACAAAAAAATGGAGAATAAAATTAATTACATATTTTCATATTAAAATAAAGGTATGTTAAACTTGTTAAGAAATGCTACAACTAAAACAAAATGTTACTGTTATATAGATCTGAATCTACCTTATATACAGTATTAACAATAAACAAATGAGAGGTTACCATCTGTAGGTGGGCTGGCAGCTTGCAATCCAGAAGTGCCTGTATGAGTAGAATGGAAAGGAAAGAAGTCTGCTGAGCATCACAATGCAGACAAAATAAGAAAAAGAGAACAATCCCCTTCACAAGTGCAGATTAAAAAGCTTCTCATAAAAAAGTCCGTGAACAGTTGGCTATCCCCACAAACACAAAGCAAACTCTACTATTTCTCTATAACTGTAGTCTGATTCACACAGTTAATCTCTGTCAATCTTTCTCTGTATATATAGATATAATTATATATAACAGAAATATTTGATATATGCATATAAAAAATATAACAATAATGACAGTTGCTTCTTGCATATCTGGAAGTTCTGTTTGTGACATTCTGGTCCTGTCCTCCACATCTACACCAATGTCAAAAAGTCTGGTGAAACCCAATGACATGCTATCTTGATCTCTGATAGTGTACAGGAACTCCTAAGTTTCAGTTAGTGGTGGTTTGGTAGCAGGACCCCCACACACACAGCCACCTGTTCTTGGGCAATTGCAGTGGCCTTACAGTGGGCAGAGGTTAACATATCAGTTGCCAGTATTTTATCTAGGAGTAGCTTCTCCCATGCCCTCAGACAGCATTAAGGTCATCAACTTTCTGCTGCCATATCCTGTCTTCGACAGATTGGTCACCTGCACCTTTCCCTAACAGAGAAGCTCCATGATGATGTAAGGCCTGGATAATAACCTAATTTTTTGCACCACTATATGGTGGCTTATGGGTTACAGTTGTCTTCTTGGGTGCCATATCCCTGTATGAGATGAAGCAGAAAGCAGACACAAAAATTAAATGTATAACAAACAGACAAGATGGCTGTGAGCTCAATTCTGTGAGACCATATGCTTCCAACATGTACACAAACAATTTCCACATGTTTAGTGCTCACTATGACTACACACAAGATAAGCTCCCCACAATCCACGATCCAGCCCCCCAACAAATCTCCACCACTAACCTCCCCTACAAAAAAAAATGAAGTACAAACTCAATTATCAGGATAGAGCTCATAACATTTCTATAATGGAGATAACATGGGTTTATGCTTTGCAATACATTGCTGCAGTAACAGTAACAATTATAAATTATTAGAAAAGTAACACCAAACTGTTAGAACTGCCATACCCACTATGGAGTTCAATCTGGTGGAAATGCAAAAAACAGAGCAAAGTTTTGTTTTCCTGGTAACACAGATTAAAATGCCAGACCTTCCTAATTCTTAAAATACAATAATCTGAAATAAATCTGAATACATGACATCATCTTCTTTCGGCTGTTCCCGTTAGGGGTCGCCACAGTGGATCATCTGTTTCCATGTCTTCCTGTCCTTTGCATCATGCTCTTTCACACCAACCTTCTGCATGTCCTCTCTCACCACATCCATAAACTTTATCTTAGGCCTTCCTCTTTTCCTCTTACCTGGCAGCTTCATCCTTAGCATCCTTTTCCCAATATACCCAGCATCCCTCCTCAGCACATGTCCAAACCAACGCAATCTCACCTCTCTTGCTTAGTGTCCAAACTGTCCAACCTGAGCTGACCCTCTAATATACTGATTCCTAATCCTGTCCATCCTCGTCACACCCATTGCAAATCTTAACATCTTCAACTCTGCCACGTCCAGCTCTGACTCCTGCCTTTTTGTCAATGCCACTGTCTCCAATCCATATAACATAGCTGGTCTCACTACCCTCTTGTAGACCTTCCCTTTCACTCTTACTGGTACCTGTCTGTCACAAATCACTCCTGACACTCTTCTCCACCCATTCCACCCTGCCTGTACTCTCTTCTTCACCTCTCTTCCACACTCACCATTACTCTGAACTGTTGATCCCAAGTACTTAAACTCATCCACCTTTACCAACTCTACTCCCTGCATCCTCACCATTCCTCTACTCTCCCTCTCATTTACAGACATATATTCTGTTTTAGCCCTGCTGACCTTCATTCCTCTCCTCTCTAAAGCATATCTCCACCTCTCCAGGGTCTCCTCAACCTGGTCCCTACTCTCACTACATATCAGAATGTCATCAAAACATCATAGTCCACTGGGCCTCCTGTCTGATCTCATCTGTCAACCTGTCCATCACCACTGCAAATAAGAAAGGGCTCAGAGCTGATCCTTGATGTAATCCCACCTCCACCTTAAACATATCTATCACTCCCACCGCAGTCCTCACCAATGTCACACTACCCTCGTACATATCCTGTACCACTCTTACATACTCCTCTGCCATTCCCGACTTCCTCATACAATACCACAACTCCTCTCTAGGCACCCTGTCATATGCTGTCTCTAAGTCCACAAAGACACAATGCAACTCCTTCTGACCTTCTCTGTATTTCTCCAACAACACTCTCAGAGCAAACATTGCATCTGTAGTGTTCTTTCCTGGCATGAAACCATACTGCAGGTCACTAATCATCACCTCCCTTCTTAACCTAGCTTCCACTACTCTTTCCCATAACTTCATGCTGTGACTGATCAATTTTATCCCTCTGTAGTTACTGCAGCTCTGCACATCACCCTTATTCTTAAAGATAGGTACCAAAACACTTTTTCTCCACTCCTCAGGCATCCTCTGACTTTCCAAAATTTCATTAAACAATCTGGTTAAAAATTTCACTGCCATTTCTCCTAAGCACTTCCATGCTTCCACTGTTATGTCATCTGGGCCAACAGCCTTTCCAGTCTTCATCCTCTTCACAGCCATCCTTACTTCCTCCTTGCTAATCTGCTTCACTTCCTGATGCACTATCCCCACATCATCCAACCTTCTCTCTTTCACATTCTCTTCATTCATCAGCCCTTCAAAGTACTCTTTCCATCTACTCAGCACACTCTCCTCACTTGTGAGTACGTTTTCCTCACTATCCTTTATCACCCTTACCTGCTGTACATCTTTCCCTGCTCTGTCCCTCTGTCTAGCCAATCAGTACAGGTCCTTTTCTCCCTCTTTAGTGTCCAATCTCTCATACAACTCTCCATATGCCTTATCCTTAGCCTTCACCATCTCTCTCTTTGCCATGCGCCTCATCTCCTTATGCTCATGTCTACTTTCTTCATCTCTTTGACAATCCCACTTCTTCTTCACCAGCCTCTTCCTCTGTATACTCTCCTGTACTTCCTCATTCCACCACCAGGTCTCCTTGTCCTCCTTCCTCTGTCCAGATGTCACACCAAGTACCTTTCTAGCAGTCTCCCTTACTAGCTCTGCTGTAGTTACCCAGCTATTCAGTAACTCTTCACTGCCTCCCAGTGCCTGTCTTAACTCTTCCCTGAACTCCACCTCACAATCACCCTTTTTTAACTTCCACCATTTAATCCTTGGCACTGCTTTCACACTCCTCCTCCTCTTCTTGATCACCAATGTCATCCTACAGACCACCATTCTATGCTGCTTAACTACACTTTCCCCTGTCACCACTTTACAGTCTCCAATTTCCTTCAGACTGGCCCTCCTACATAGGATATAATCCACCTGTGTGCATCTTCCTCCACTCTTGTATGTCACCCTATGCTCCTCCCTCTTCTTAAAATACATATTCACCACAGCCCTGTCCATCCTTTTTGCAAAATCCACAATCATCTGACCTTCTGCATTCCTCTCCTTAACACCATACCTACCCGTCACTTCCTCATCCCCTCTCTTTACTTCACCAACATGCCCATTGAAGTCTGCTCCAATCACTAGTCTCTCACCGTTGGGTACACTCACCATCACTTCATCCAACTCACTCCAAAATTTTTCTTTCTCATCCATCGCACACCCAACTTGTGGGGCATATTCACTAACAACATTCATCATTACACCATCAATTTCAAGCTTCATAAACATCACTCTATCAGACACTCTCTTCATCTCCAAAACACTCTTGGCATACTGTTCCTTTAGGATAACCCCTACCCCATTTCTCCTGCCATCCACACCATGATAGAACAATTTGAACCCACCTCCTATACACCTAGCCTTACTTCCCTTCCATCTGGTCTCTTGCACTCACAATATATCAACCTAACTTCTCTCCATCATATCAGCCGGCTCTTTCCCTATACCAGTCATACTGCCAACATTCAAAGTTCCTACCCTCACTATTACACTCCTAACCTTCCTCCTCTTTTCCTGCCTTCTGGCATGCCTTCCCCCTCCTCTTCTCCTTCGGCCAACAGTAGCTCAATTTCCGCCAGCACCCTGTTGGCTAACAGTAGACATGACATACAAAATAAAATAATAAAGGTTATGTAGCATTCAGTAACATAATTGTAGATATGCAGACATGGGTATGGCAAAGGGAAGGGATAAAAGTAAATTAATCTAAAATTATACAAATGCTTTGCAGCAGTCACTGCACTCCACCCTTTAATGTTTAGTAAACATTAGTTAAGAAATAGCAACATACCTTGACAATATAGTACTAACAGTATTGCTCTGTGTTTCACAACACCAAGGGAGATGTAACCACCTCAGAGAGGCACAGAGTAAATACGATTCATAAGAGAATTCAAGTTATAACATTATTTTCATTCTCTCATGTACTAGCATCTTGAGCAGGCATATCTCATCCTTCATCCCAAGCATGCATGCCTTCACTAATATCTCTGGTAGCTTGCGTTAGCTGATTACAATACCATCTTTATTATGTGTGGGATCAATACCCAGAAGCAGCACTTGTTTTTTTAATCAATAATTATTTATTAGATCTTAACAGCTGTCTGTCAGAAAGAACTACATTATGGTAATTGCAATTATTAATTCAGAATGCATAATTCTAATCTGTCATAGTGAAATAAAGGCAGCTGTTTCTAATACAAGAGTGTTTGTTTAATGAAACTCAAATACCTTTCCATCATATATGGATGCTGAAAATGTGTGCAGTAATAAATTACCATAGTTTTTTTGTCTCCCCCACCCTTATTCTCTCTTTTTATGTTTTATTAACAATCTGCTCTTTGCTTAACTTGCTGATGAAAATTAATCAACAGCACAGATAGGTACACCGACCACTCAGCTCAGCCTGCCACATTTCCACAGTTGGCAGCACAGACACCCAGCACTTCAGGTCACAAACTGTCAGTGTTGCTTCCGCAACCTCTCCCCTACTCGCTGCAAGTGTATCAGGTAGTTCTGACTCCACTGCTGGTGCAGTGGTACCCTGCCAGAGCAGTAGTAGTGGAGGTGGAGGATTTTGTCATCTGGCAGGGGCTGAAAAGGCTGATGGAGGATATAATGGAGAGGGGCCTTAGTGCACGTATTGGCAGGGTTGAAAAGGTAACTTCATTGCAGTGCAAAGATGATGGCACATCCACAACTGACCCAGGGAACTGCTGCAGGAGACAGTGATGACAGTTCTGAGAGTGAGGACTAGATTCTCATTGTTCTCAAACTGGATGTGCATGCACCTCCAATGTCCCTACTTATCCCCAATCATGGTGTCCCCCAACCTTATGTCTCCATCACCATCTCTGTCTGTCTTGTATGCCCTTTATGCTGTGCATGCTTCCTAACCTAGCTTACTTACCTGACCTTCTCATTTTTAAGCATCTTTCCCAACATTCATTTCTTTCCAAAAATATATATATATATATATATATATATATATATATATATATATATATCTGTTCCACATAAAATTACGCCTCATACATAGCTCTCCACTTTGCCTATGTGTCATCCTGAGCCAGTAGATTGGACATACATTATTCTTTTGTTGTCACCCATTATCGGTGTGGTAACTTTGCAAAGTCATAAAATTGTGTGTACAGTTATACATATACTTTATGAAGAAGTGGATAGCTATGGTGCTCTCCCACAATCCTCCCACAAATTCCTATATTCTTTTCCCTGTGTACTACGTTCTGCTTGCAAACTCCATTTTCACCACTTTCCTATCTACCCTTTTTCAAACATTTAATCTGGTCAAAAAATTGATTCACAAATAACACAAATGTCCAGAAATGGCCATAGAAAAGCCTTCACTTTATGTCCTTAGCATTTGAACAGAGTTTGGCATAGCACAGTAATGCTGAGTGACAGAGAATGCTGCAAATCCTATTGCAAAATTTGAAGATTTCAATTCAATATACAGTGGTGCAATTACTGTTGCGCAAATGTGCTTAAATCCACTGCACTATGGGAATACAAAGTAAAGGCAGTCTAAAGACAGTACTATGAAACAGTTAATGCAACAGTTCTTAGTCTGCTGAATGCATTAAAGTAGGAATTCCTATGTGATATGTGGAGATAATTGCCATGATTGTAGCCTGATATTTTGACATAGTGTCATGGGTATGATTACAGTTCTATGTCAGTTTATATTACAATCACATATTTATTTACACAAGTCTGTATTTCTCTACATGGTGAAGAGAACAGAGGGGACGAGGAAGTGATGGGTAGGTATGGTGTTAAGCAAAGGAATGCAGAAGGTCAGATGGTAGTGGATTTTGCGAAAAGGATGGACATGGCTGTGATGAATACGTATTTTAACAAGAGGGAGGAGCATAGGGTGACATACAAGAGTGGAGGAATATGTGCACAGGTGGATTATATCTTATGTAGAAGGGCCAATCTGAAGGAGATTGGAGACTGTAAAGTGGTGGCAGGGGAAAGTGTAGTTAGGCAGCATAGGATGGTGGTTTGTAGGATGACATTGGTGATCAAGAAGAGGAGGATGAGTGTGAGGGCAGCACCAAGGATCAAATGGTGGAAATTCAAAAAGGGTAATTGTGAGGTGATGTTCAGGGAAGAGTTAAGACAGGCAATGGGTGGCAGTGAAGAGTTACCGAATAGCTGGGTAACTACAGCAGAGCTAGTAAGAGAGATGGCTAGAAAGGTGCTTGGTGTGACATCTGGAAGGAGGACAAGGAGACCTGGTGGTGGAATGAGGAAGTACAGGAGAGTATACAGAGAAAGAGGTTGGCAAAGAAGAAGTGGGATTGTCAAAGAGATGAAGAAGGTAGACAAGAGTATAAGGAGATGAGGTGCGTGGCAAAGAGAGAGGTGGCGAAGGCTAAGGATAAGGCGTATGACGAGTTGTATAAAAGGTTGGACACTAAGGAGGGAGAAAAGGACCTGGCTAGACAGAGGGACCGAGCTAGTAAAGATGTGCAGCAGGTAAGGGTGATAAAGGATAATGAGGGAAACATACTCACAAGTGAGGAGAGTGTGTTGAGCAGATGGAAAGAGTACTTTGAGGGGTTGATGAATGAAGAGAATGAGAGGGAGAGAAGGTTGGATGATGTAGGGATAGTGAATCATGAAGTGCAGTGGATTAACAAGGAGGAAGTAAGGATAGCTATGAAGAGGATAAGAATGGAAAGGCTGTTGGTCCAGATGACATACCTGTAGAAGCATGGAGGTGTTTAGGTGAAATGGCAGTGGAGTTTTTAACTAGATTGTTTAATGAAATCTTGGAAAGTGAGAGGATGCCTGAGGAATGGAGAAAAAGTGTTTTGGTACCGATTTCTAAGAATAAGGGTGATGTGCAGAGCTGTAGTAACTACAGAGGGATTAAACTGATCAGTCACAGCATGAAGTTATGGGAAAGAGTAGTGGAAGCTAGGTTAAGAAGGGAGTTGATGATTAGTGAGCAGCAGTATGGTTTCATGCCAGGAAAGAGCACTACAGATGTGATGTTTGCTCTGAGAGTGTTGATGGAGAAGTACAGAGAAGGTCAGAAGGAGTTGCATTATGTCTTTGTGGATTTAGAGAAAGCATATGACAGGGTGCCTAGAGAGGAGTTGTGGTATTGTATGAGGAAGTCGGGAGTGTCAGAGAAGTATGTAAGAGTGGTACAAGATATGTACAAGGGTAGTGTGACAGCGGTGGGGTCTGCAGTGGGAGTGACGGATGTGTTTAAGGTGGAGGTGGGATTATATCAAGGATCAACTCTGAGCCCTTTCTTATTTGCAATGGTGATGGACAGGTTGACAGACGTGATCAGACAGGAGTCCCCGTGGACTATAATGTTTGCAGATGACATTGTGATCTGTAGTGAGAGTAGGGAACAGGTGGAGGAGACCCTGGAGAGGTGGGGATATGCTCTAGAGAGAAGAGGAATGAAGGTCAGCAGGACTAAGACAGAATATATGTGTGTGAATGAAAGGAAGGATAGAGGAATGGTGAGGATGCAGGGAGTAGAGGTGGCGAAGGTGATTGAGTTTAAGTACTTGGGATCAACAGTTCAGAGTAATGGTGAGTGTGGAAGAAAGGTGAGGAAGAGAGTACAGGCAGGATGGAGTGGGTGGAGAAGGGTGTCAGGAGTAATTTGTGACAGACAAGTACCAGTAAGAGTGAAAGGGAAGGTCTACAAGAGGGTAGTGAGACCAGCTATGTTATATGGGTTGGAGACAGTGGCATTGACAAAAAGGCAGGAGTCAGAGATTGACGTGGCAGAGTTGAAGATGTTAAGATTTGCACTGGGTGTGATGAGAATGGACAGGATTAGGAATAAGTATATTAGAGGGTCAGCCCAGGTTGGAAGGTTTGGAGACAAAGTCAGAGAGCAAGATTATGTTGGTTTGGACATGTGCTGAGGAGGGATGCAGAGTATATTGGGAAAAAGATGCTAAGGATGAAGCTGCCAGGTAACAGGAAAAGAGGAAGGCCTAAGATAAGGTTTATGGATGTGGTGAGAGGGGACATGCAGGTGGTTGGTGTGATAGAGCAAGATGCAGAGGACAGGAAGAAATGGAAACAGTTGATCTGCTGTGGCGACCCCTAACGGGAGCAGCCGAAAGAAGAAGAAGATAATACATTTCCTTAACTTTACATTGGAATAGTGCAACAAGACTTAATTTCCAAAAACACTGCAACCCCAACAGGGAGACTTGGTAAGCCAACCATACTCTGGTTAGGTATTCATGGTTATTGCACTCTCCCACCCCTTATGTGTACCTATAGCAACCAATTTATTGTACATAACATGACATATTAATGAGAAATTAATAAGTAATACTAAAACACCATACCAATGTTCCTACATGTCCCAAGAACATATTTTTGCTATTCATCTCTGTATCTGTCCCTAAATTTCTCTGTTCACCCCCCCACACACTTCAATAATTTGTCAGTCTGCTTCAATACTATTATATCATGGTGTGAAGTATTGATTCCTTTGTGGCATGGTGAGCTAATGCTTAAATGTGTAGTAAGATTTTTGAATAATTTTAAGGGTTCTAATCCAGCCATTAGCTAAGTGTTACTGATTGTTTTTGGTTAACTAAATTAGGTGTATCTGTTATCTACATAAATTGTGAGCCACCATTTTCCTTTTTAAGTAATAATCTACTTTGTCCCTGCCTTCACGTTACCCTGATGATATATATTCTCCCTTCTATATTATTAATCTTGCACCTCTGCATTTGTACAATGTTTGAGGCTGGACACAAATGCAACTAAGGCTAAATTGAAGTACACAGTTTATGGCAATATCTTAGGATTTGATTGTCTTCATCCAGATTACTCTGTCTCACTTTGCTCCACTGTGCCAAGCTACGTTTGTTTAGTTTAATGTAATTTTAAACAAGCTGAAGAGTTGAATGTACAGATTGCAGTGGTCAATAGGGTAAAAAGATAAACATATACATTCACATTTGCTGAAATCTGTTGTCAAATCATGACTATCACAATTATGAATTTCTACATGTTTTGCTAAGATATACTCGGGTGAAAATGTTTTTCTTGGTATGATGAAACTGTTTGAATACATGTGGATGACAACATGTCCATATGTTTTGTGTGACTACACTGTTTCCGTACATATTGGCTAAACCCCTTTAGTTAACACATCATTATCCTGCTGTTACACTGCCTGCTACCTATTACAAATATTGTCTTACAAAGGTCATTCCATGGACGTTGGCACAGAACAGCATAAAGTACTGCTAATTATCATTGTAAGTACAACACTTCAAGATATGATTATGTATGCGTTAACACTTCGCAATCAGCAGCACAAATCAACTTGGCAGTGGTACGTTCAAAGAATACAATAATAAAAAGAGAAAATCAAAGAATGACAGTTTTCTGTTGCACAACTTTTGTATACTGTATTACTGTTGTCAAAAGATGATCATGGTTTTTTGAATGATGTTAACTCAATCCATTTCTTTATGTTTGTTGTACAGTGTTTACACTTGGATTGTGCTAACAACTTGTTTAACCTGTTCTCACAAAATCAATCACTGTCATTTGTCAGTGCACTGTCCTATGGCTGACTTACATGTTTACCTTGACAATGCACATAGTGCATGCATGAGAAAATACAAGTGTGCAAGCACCCCAACATGAAGCAACAGCATTGTTTGATTGAGAATCCACTGGTGTGCAACAGTCAATGCCCATTATGTGGAAAGGTTTACTATCAAAAGTGTGAAAACAATTTACCATCGCTCAGATGGTTGAGGCTAAAGGTGCAAAATGTGAAAATCCTGACTTGAAATAATATCACCTCTAGAATGTCAAGATGCAGCTTGCATTCATCATTGTGAGCAGTGCTGTTAACAATGGATTGCACCTACAGTGGGGATTGGGAAAAATTATACTTTTCCCCATTGTAGTACGGTCTCAAAGTTGGAATATATAATTAGCAAGGATGTGGGGGTGCAGGGAGACTTGCCCCCCTGCAAAACATGTGTAGGACATCTCTGGAGATCAAGGTAAGCTGAATAATGTTGATAATGTTGAAGTCGACAATATTGACAATACCGCGTTTGATGGTGTGAGGACTCGCTGGATGTCATTTTTGCTCATTTGGTTTAGGTAAGTAATAACTTGATGAGAAGATTTGCAGAATTTTGTAAATCATGTTGAACATGTCAATTTCCCTCACAGTAACACATTGTACAGTAAGGTCAGTATCCACATTTCATTATAAAATCCTGTCATTACATGTGACAATCAGTGATGTTATATTCTTCTGTGCACACATAGGTATTTATTGCATGATCTGGGATGCACAGTACCATTTCTTCCTAGCATTGCTGCTTACACATATTCCAATATCCAGTTTCACATAAGTATTCTCTGTCTTCACCTGTGATGCTTGTGACAAGTACATTATTCTCTAGATTGTTAAACCTACATAGGTAGGAAGTTCAATACCCAACATGGAAGACTTGTTTGAGTATGTGTATGTATGGGTGTGCATCACTTGGTGGTGTATTCACTTCTGTAGAGAATAATACAACCCTTAATTCTTCTATGCTTTTTATTTATTTATTTTTCTTAACTTAATATCATTATTTTTTCTGTTCTTGACCAGGAGTGCCACTTAGCACTGTAGTATGTAATCCCCAGATCTTGAGTTCCCCGTTTATCCTTCAGATATCCATCAAACCCAGACTACTCTCCATTCTTTCTTGATAAGCTTCCTGTTCCTTTCCATGAAATATTGAGCTGCAGTCCCCTGTTATAGGCAACGCTCCATCTTGGAAGGCTACTGTTTTTGATAATCATACTCTGATCATTTTCACTTTGCACCAGGAGGCAGCTAGAGGATAGCCAGTGTAATATTCTCCATATGTATTTCACTCACAAGGTTGCACTCTTCTTCATTTACTATGACTACATCTTCTTTTAACTGCAGATTCACATCTGCTAAGGTTATTAACCCTCTTCTCCTTACCCTTTGGTAAGATGCCTAGGCTAAAATCTTGTACTCTCTACATTGTAATTTGTAATGTATCATGTTCACTTCTATTTAAATGAGTTTTTTGTAGCATTGCAATTTTACCTTTCTCCTGACTCAATGTGTTATAAATCCTCTCTCTCTTTTCACTGGATTAGTGACCCCTTAAACATTCCAAGTAGTTATATTAATACTCAACATCTATTATAGGTATGTGTTGTACCTATCCATTTCTAGTCTCTCTCTCTCTCCCCTCTATGCTTTATGTCCCATATTTGTGTTTATTATTCTTCTTCCCTGTATTCCTTTAGATATCTTTGTCATTCCTCCTCTTTTTCGTTCTTTTACCTTCCACTTGGTTGGTGTTCCAGTGCCCACTTTCTTCCATTCCTATTCCCTGTTTCTATAATACAGTCCAACAAAAGGAAACAGAAATAAAAACAGCAGTTAAACAATCTATAGAACTTTAAATCCACTCACAAGAACGTTGTCACATCTGCCTGGAACCCTGAGAACTATTTACATATGTAAGTACTTTCATGTAATTGGGCTTTTGCCTTTAACTGGTGCTTCACCTGAAATTCTTACATTCTCCTCCAAATGGGTTGGAGCATATTCGGTTGCTCATAGAGACTCCCTTTCCTGCCCCCCCTCGTGCAACTCCTCCTTCTCCCATTTAATTCTATTGTTGTTCTATATTGTCCTGTTCTGTGTGTTTTATCTCCATTTCAACATATTGTGAGCAAGTTTAGGTATTACCCTGTCCCACTCAGTGTTTTAAACTATACAGACATTTTATATTTTTATTGCAGTGCTGCCTCCCTGGGGAATTTTACAAAAAAATATTATCTTTTCTACTTTTCACAAATGAACTTTTCCTTCCCAATGTAACCCTCAATACAATATGTTAGCTAGTGAGTCTTGTGAGTGTTTTACTTGTTATTGCAATGCTGTCTTCCTTTAATTGTCCTTTTGCACTTTTAAGAAAAAAAATTCTTCTTCCCAGGGGTTAGGGGATTGGTAGTGGGATCTTGGAAATTTCCCACATATACATTATATCAGGAAGAAAATGGGGTGATGATTAAAAGGATTTTGGATGATTTCTTAGAAAAGTAGGGGATGAGTTGATAGAAGAGTGGCTATAATAGAAAAGGGACAGAGGAGAGATATTTAAAGGGATGAGAAAGAGAGATGGCACCAAAAGGAGAAAAGAGGTTGAGTTAATACAAAGGCTAAGGGATATGCAAATGGTGTTAACAAAACTGAATCCAGAAGAAAAGTCACACCCCCGGATTCACTATCCTTCTGTGCAGGACTAGCTTAGCCCTGCACAGAAGTGGCTGTTTAGGAGCAGGACGGCAGCATGCCATGCATAGTAATGAAGGCACACTACCTGAGCTCCTAAATGGACATGGACCGTGTACGAGTGCAGGGGGCATGTCTGAGAGCAGAGCTCTCAAAATATACACACCCCTGCAATCAAGAACCAAAGTGTAGGAGTAAGAATGAATCAGACTGTGCATAGGTGTTCACAGCAACATCCCCCAAGTGTACAAGAGCAATAGTTGCAACATTTAAATATAAAGAATTTTATTTTATGAAATATATCAAATTTAACCATAAGTGTGCAGGTTTGCCCATCACTTAGCTATGGTTAATGCAGCTTAAATGGCACAAGAGGATAAAAAGCAAGATATATGCAAATGAAACAGTACAGCAATACTGTAGTGGGCAGAGCATTCGCCTTACGAGCAGTCATTCTCGGTTCGAGTCAAACTCCTCTACAATCATTTTTCCATGTCAAATTACTTTATGATGAATTTATTTTGTTGCATAACCTATGACATAACATATATTTGTGAATTGGAGTACTGCATTAAATGCAGATGTGAGGTGCCAGTGTCATAATGTTGCAAAGTCCACAGATAATCACAAGTGCCCAATACAGTATATGTACACAGGAATCAGGGATACAAATGGAAGGTAAAATGTGTAATGAATGATAGATCCATACAGTTGCCAAATCCACCACCTTCCCAAGAACCATGAGACATTACTGTCTAAATTAGTGCGGTGGTAAGTGGGAGTATGCAGTAGTAAGCAAGAGTAAGCATAGTTAAGCAGTAGTAAGTGGGAGTAAGCATATTTAAGCAGTAGTAAGCGGGTTTAAGCCTGTTTGCATGGGGGTAAGTGATGCACATACAGGTTAAACAATATCGAAGCTAACTCACTGTAAGCATACTTAACCGGAGGTTAGCATTGCTTACCTTCATGCAAACCCACGCAAACCCACTTACAATTGCTTAAAAGTGCATTAATCACTCTGTATGCATCAGCCACTGTTCTGCCCAGAAACAAAATAAACAGCCTTTGCAGGTCTTGAACCGAGGACCCTGTATACTATAGTCACAGTAGTTAACCACTAAGCCATCACAGAAGTGCATAAGATTGAGTTATCACCAAACAAATCCTCACCATAGGAAATACAGACTGAATATGTGAAATAAATCTATATACAGTTTCATATTGTATAACCAACTACACAACATAAATATGTGAACTGGAGTACTGCATTAAACCCAGATGTGAGGTGTCATTGTAATAAAGTGTTAAAATCCCCTAATAAACACAAGGATCCCATACAGTGTATGTACACATGAATCATGGATACCAAACACATATATAACATGTAATGAATAATAAATCAATGCCAGAATGCAAATATAATGCAACTTAAATATTAAGCAATGCTAAGCATTGCACAGCCCAGGTTAGTAGGTGTAAGCAATGTGTAGACCAGATAACCCAGTCTGCCCATTGGTATACCCCTTTAAGCAATGCCAACCTTAGGTAAGCAGGTTTGTCTATAGCTTAGCTTTTTCAAAACCGTCCAGTTATGGCAAAGTGCAGGAAACCAGCCCTATTTAAACCCAACAGGCGGGAATACATCTCATAACCGGTTGTAGCTTCCCCTTATAGGCAGTATGTCTGGAATGGGAGAGGGTGTGCGCTTTTGGGTGCAGCACTGGGGCATCCAGGAGTCCAGAGTCATGGCAGGACTCCTTGTGAAAGACCATGACATCAGAATGCTGCAGGGCCAGTACCAGAGTTCCCAATACAAAGTGGAAGCCTGGGACCGTCTTGTCTGTGACCTCACCAGTGCCACTGGCATACCCCAAATTGGTGAGCAGGTCAGGCATCACTGTGCTGACCTGAAGTGGTGAAAGGGGGATCTCTTGGATCAGTGGATCCAAGAGGCTAGGAGGACAGGGAAGTCCCAGCCATGTGTAAGTATCAGTCCACTACCTGTTTAATAATTGCCAGCTCAAGTATATTATAGATAGGTATGGCTAAATATTCCTCTTACGTCTTTCACAGTGGCAAGTGAGCGGGCTATGAACCAGGAAGCCCCTGGCTGTAGATTGGAGCGGTTGTGACGCGAGGCAGGTTAGTAATACTCTTGCATGTACTGTCATAGGAAATAAATCTAAAAGTAGTAGTAAGTTAATTGCTTGTATAAAACCTGTATTGTTTAAGGCATGTACTGCATACACCAGAGAATAGGGCAGGAAGAGTCTCATATAGGTTGTATGTAAATAAAAGGAAGTGTCTCATATAGGTTGTATGTAAATAAAAGCATAATAGCCTGACAATTAAGGTCTAACTGCTGGACTGCATGTGCACACTCTGGTATCATATGGTAATGTAGAGTTGCAATCACTTAATAGTATTGTTGTAGTAAGCACTGTTACCAACACTGTGCTACATAAGTAAATTGTGTAGGAATGTCTGTATATGACTGTTGTAATCCCAAGATGTCAAATAGTACAACTGAGAGAGACTTAGAAAGCACTGAAAAGACAGACAACAAAATCCAAATAGCACACTCAACTGCAACGTGAGCTGTTGCATCTTTTTGCACACACAGCCATGGTTCGAATCCTGGGAGTGGAAGTAGACTGTATGCAGAATCATACCCAGCAAGTGTCCAGAATGTTCAGTAAATCGGCCCATAGCTGCTGCCTGTCACCCTGTCCCCTGGCAAACCAGTGGGATGATCCCAGATGTTTAGGCAGCAAACAAGACATACAACTGATTGGCAGACATCTATAACAACAAACCTGTCACTCTAGCAACCCCCCAAAATGTTATGAGAGTAAGTAGCCAAGTATGTCCCATATCCACCCCCATGTTGTCAAGCTGTGACCAGAGAGTGTACAATAACAGAGTGAGATGTATGTGCATAATACTAATTTGGAAACTGGTAATTTGTGTGGCAGCATGCAAGTAGTGCTAACAAACATTGCACCCACAGGTCTGTCAGAAATGAACACTGTGCCTATAAATAAAAGATTGATATCCTGTAGTGGTACTGTTTACTCTGGTATTGAATGGCATTGTTAGTGTTGCAGTTGCACAGAATAATAAGGTATTACTCATCACTGTCACCCACACTGTACTACATAATGCAACTGTCTAGGAAATCCTGTATGAGTGTTGTAATTACACGGTCAGAATGTAAAACCACAGGAGAATTATAGACAGAAATCAGACAAAAGATACACAGCAATACCTATACAGCACAATCAACTGTGATGGACGGTGTCTTATTTTTAGCAGACACAGCCATGGTTCAAATCCAGGGAGTGGTAGTAAGCTGTATGCAGAATCATACCCCACAAGTGTACAAAAATGTCCAGAATGCCCAGTTATTTGGCCCATATATGCTGGCTGTTACCCTGCCCCATGCCATATCAGTGTGCCAATTTCTGACATGTAGGCAGCATGCCATGTCATATATCTGACTGTCAGACCTATACATATTTGGAAAATGTCAAATAAAACAAACCTGTCATTGTACAAGTCACTAAAGGTTTAAGAGGGCAATGGTGGAAATATGTCCCGGTTCACCTGCATGTGGTGAAGACATGCCCAGAATGTGTGCAAAAAGAGATGAACTGGTATGTGCATAACATCAATGTGGAATATGGGAGTATGTGTATAAACAGTTAAGTAGTGTTAACAAACAATACCTCCACAAGTATATCAGGTAAGAGGTGTATACCGCAGGTAAAACCAGTTCATGTATATAGTTGTCAACAGCCATACCACTGTCCAAACTAAGGCAATAGGGTAGTGTGCTAATACTTGTAAGGTACAGATCACAGCACTCACTAGGAAAGTAATGTGAACTACAGGAATATACTAGTCATTAATTGACATCTTTCTCTCCACCCCACCATATCTGCAACAATAAACTAAATAAACAACTCACTTGGTATGTGCTGACTTAACTCTAATGTTGGGACATATGTCCTATTCTTTGATAATTATTTAAATCTGTTTCTATGCATGTGCTATGTTGAAATACTCCCACATTGGTGGCATGCTGCCATCAATGTACCTGAATGTTGCTGTAATGATCATTGTGGGCCCATATATGCATGTGTTCTGTTTGCTATGCAACTGTTCCATATCTGGCGTTTGGCTTAATGGGAATATCTATGCATGCTGTTATAACTAATCCTGGAATGTGCTGGCTATTACTAACCCACATATGTTGATAAAACTTAAACACCATAGCATGTATGGGAAGGCGGGTCTGGGCGGACCCACCTGTCCCATCTCAGCTGGCCGTGGCACCAGGGACAAGCATGTCTGGGGCCCAACCTGGGACCTCCTCGTCCTTTGGTCCTGCACCACCTTCTGGTGGAACCACATCAGGGGATGAGGCTCACCCCCCTGGGGTCTGTACCTGTGGGTAGTGAGCCATACCCATCAACTGTGCAGAGCAGCACCGACTGACAAGATGTAAGCCAATATAGTGTGTGTTGTGTAATGGGAAGGATGTATATTACTGTGACCAATAGCTGGTGGTGGAAGTAATGCCATAATGATGGACACGTGGGTTCCAGAGCCCACCACTTGCAGGGCACTCAACTTAACATGTATTGTAGCATGCTGAAATGCCATAGGTGTGTAATAGGCTTACCTGTAATCTGGCCCTATATATACCCCCTAATGTTAGGCTGTGTCCATATGTGGCACCTGTCTGTGCTGTAGCAAGGCAGAACAGTGCAGCTGTGCAGGAAGGAGAGTTCGAGACTGTGGACCTGATGTCTGAATGTACCCCATATATAGGTATGTATATGTGTGTATATATATATATATATATATATATATATATATATATATATATATATATATATATATATATATACATATATGTCTACATATATGTAGACATATATATATATATATATATATATATATATATATATATATATATATATATATATATATATATATATATATATATATATATATATATATATATATATATATATATATATATATATATATATATATATGGGTCACCTTCAGGTGCCTGACAAGAATCCGGCGGACGAAAACACCGACAACGCAGATGACCGACAAGGTGAGAACCCGACGGACTCGGTAAGTGTGCGGTGAGGGATTTAGTGTTGGGGAGCGGAGGTAAGTGTGCAATAGTGAGGGACTGTGGGTTTAGGGGTGGGTTAAGTGAGTTAGGGTTAGGTGCAGGTAGGGTGTGCGTGCGATAGTGAGGACTGTGGGTTTGGGGGTGGGTTAGGTTAGGGTTGCAGGTAGGGTGGTCGGATCTTGGGGTTAAGGGGTGGGTAAGTGAATTAGGGTTAGGTGCAGGTAGGGTGAGTGCGGTAGTGTCGGATCTTGGGGTTAGGTGGGTAAGTGAGTTAGGTTAGGGGATATGTTATAGTACTGTGTTGTTTACGTGGTGTGTTGTGTTGGTTTTGTTTTTGTTGTCGGTGTGTGTCATAAAGGTGATCCATATATATATATATATATACAACACAGTTGTTGCAGGCATCCAGCGGGGAACACAGTGAAGGCGCACTGTCTGCAAGTATGTGCCTATTGTAGTGATGGGACAGGATGCCATGCCCTCTGTAGTCCACTGCAATCACACCATGGTTACTTTCTGTGGGCAATATGCAGGGTACTACCAACAAAGCGGTTGTTGCCTAGGCAAGTATGTTTGTATATGAGACATGGGTTGAGAGTGTTCTCTGGGTAATACAAGGGTTGCTTACTTTGTTCACCAGGCCTTGATGTCACATGTAGGAGTATAAATTGGCACCCCAGCCTCTGTGCTATTTGACATCTGTTATCCTTGTAAGGTGGACATTGTGACAAATAATAGGCTCACCATATAAGAAATTTGAAAAACTCACTCTACAATGAATCCAGTTGTTACACACTCACAGCCACCTCCACACAGGATATGAATGACAAACACAGACACACACAGTTGCCCTGTCTGGGATTACAACTCCTATCTAGCTAGTCTATCACAATACAGCATTATGCAGTTATAGGATGGGCCAAGGAGATTACTGGGCTACTCCTTCCCCAAAGGTGTATTTCACTGGGAATGACATCAGCAGGCTTGCCAAAGAAGGGCAATGGAGGTTGCATTGACTGTGAATGGTCTCAAAAGCATTGCTCCCTACACAGGCAAACAAACACACACATCCACACTTGCCATGTCTGGGGATAGAACTCCTAACAAGCTAGTTTATCATGCTATAACATTACACAGTTATAGGATGCACCGCAGATATTACTGGACCGCTATTTTCCCAAAGGTGTATTTCAAAGTGAATGACATCAGCAGGCTTGCCAAAGTAGGCATTGCTCCCTACACAGACAGACACACACACACACACACACACACACACACAGTTGCCATGGCTATGATTAGAACCCCTACTTAACTAGATTATCACACAACAGCATTACACAGTTATAGGACAACCCACAGAGATTACTGAACTACTCATTTCCCAAAGGTGTATTTCAAAGTAAATGACATCAGCAGGCTTGCCAAAGAAGGGCAATGGAGGTTGTTGTGACTGTCCTCAAAAGCATTGCTCCCTACACAGAGAAACAAACACACACACTTGCCATGGCAGGGAATAGAACCCCTACTGAACTACTATATCACACTACAGCATTACATGGCTATAGGACACGCCACAGATATTACTGGGCTACCCTTCCCCAAAGGTGCATTTCACAGTGACTGACATCAGCAGGCTTGCTATAGAAGGGCTATGAGGAGGGCAGAGGGTGTGTGCATGGGCCATAACCCATTCATCTAGAGGTAGACACACCACACTCAGGCACACACAGATTTATATTCCACAGCTATGTGTATACAACTGCTAGATGACTACTGCCTTATACAGTCATGTTGCACAGTTAGCAGTAGCACCACAGAGTCTATAATGCTGAGGGATACCAAAGGCCAATTTATACAGTGAGCGACATTTACACATCATGTGGTTGTGGCCATTTGGCTGTGTGCTGGGCAGGACAGGCCTCATGATGGAAGGCTCTTTGTCATTGTCACTCTCTTCCATACAACTATGTATGCGTACCTTTGGCATATTATATAGTATGTTATCCTTGGATATATGTGTGTATTCCTATCCAATGTGTGTGCAAAACATGACTGGTGCATACTGAGGAGTGTATAAACTAACATCTGCAACTGTCAGATATGTATGGTCCACTGTTGTTGCCAGACATGGGCTTCATTTCTTTAAGTGTGTTAGCATGCCCAGTATGAGCTTTCAGTATTTTGTTGTCTGACATTGCCTTCATTGCTCTAAGTGTGGGAGCATGCCCAGTTTGCCCTTCTGTATTGAATGCGTGGATCAATTCCAGATAGATTGTACTCCAGTGCAGACTTTTGTGTAATACACCTACAGCTAAGCAAACTGTTTCTGCAGGATATCTGTAGATCAGTTGGCAATATGGGGTCAAACTGGGCAAGAGATAGTGGATACTGTAGGTAATGCTGTCTGTGCTGCTTCTGCTACATGGTCCTGGTGTTAGCAGAGATATTCAGACATGTGTAGTTTTATACACTGTGATGTTTTATGTCCTCAAGTGCTATCAGGTAGACATTTTTGCTCACAGTGATGTCCTGGGGAACACAGGGTGAATGCAGCTGTGTCCAGTATTGTGGTCAAATGCCTAAATATTCCTGCAAACTAATGCCATTCTGGAGAGGGAGCAGTAGACACTTGCTGCTGGGCTGTGTAACTGGTTCAACACCTTGGCACAGTGGTGGCAGAGGAGCCCATACTTGTACATCCATCGACATGACAGTATGACCTTATCTTGCTGTGGCAATACCTCACAGCTGTACAGATTCATACAGATTACCCAAAGGCAGGGGTCATAAGTCAGGATATTACCCCTATTGTGGTGTACGGGCAGGGTTGTAGCCACCCATTTTTGTGTTTGCAGCCACAGATAGTATGTGCACACGGCTGTGTTTCAGACTTCGCACATTCCATGCCGCCCATGCTCCCACCCACCCCAATCTATAATTCTATCCTCTTCCATACATTATGCAAACATTCTCTGATACTTTCCCTGTAGTTATCACCTCATCACGGCAGTGTATTGGTGTTGGTCCACAGTTCATGCAGTGGGACATGGTGGACATCTTACTGTGGTTTGTCCACATGGCCTTACATATGGGTTCTGTGGACTGTGTTATGTTGTTATGTGGGTGTCCATGACATAACATACATTGACAGTATGGGTGAAACGTAGGCCTTTGGCAAAGGATTGTATGCCATTTGGTAGTGATGCAGGCCAGCTGTAGCAGGCTGTTGCTTTCTGCCAGTTCTAAAGTACCAGACTGCCATACAGTATATTCCCCTGGGGTGACAGGTAG
>NC_056743.1:1313114262-1313145210 GCF_019279795.1 Protopterus annectens | reverse complement strand
AGTATCCTGCGTTCGAACCTGGCCACTGCTTTTTATTTTTCATGACTGTCTAGACATGTTGAGGGTGTGTCTGTGTAAAGGCATTTTTGATACGGCTTGCTCACCGTTGCCCGTCGGTTAGCTCGTTTGCGGTGCGCAGCTCGCAAATAGAGCTGGTTTAAGCCTCATTTGGCTATCGGCATGCATATTCCGCTCAGCTCAGTTAGGAGCACATATATTTAGCATGGTAAACCACTGCTCAGCTACGGGCACTCAGTTTGCACCAGTTGGACCAATGCTTATCTACGGGCACATACACTCACTCTGTTGTACTGTAGCTCAGCTATGGGCACATCTGGCAGTTTATATTCATTTCTTAGCTCACATTTATTCAATATAAATGGGATATTTCATTGTATTTTACATATATTCTGATTTTATGTGTACATATGTGTCAGGGACTTGTTTCCTGCTTATTTTGCAAAAAAAAAAAATTTGTGTTGTGGGGGCTCGAACCATGAATGCCTGCTCTGCAGCCGGCATCTCTACCGCTACGCTATTGCTTCCTGGCTTATATTGCATATTTAGTTCTTATATGCTTTCCCATTGACTGCTAACTGCAGCTGCGCTACGGGCACGCCCACGCAAACGAGCGCACTCACGGTTAAACATCTTTACAATTTAAAAAAAATATGACATGTTCATTTATATTTCTTTTATATATGTTTATGGTCTGTAGGGGCATGTGTTGTGTTGTGTTTATTCACATTTCCGTGGACTCTGTTGTGGGTGTCTACTTTGGGCACTTTTAGACTTCTGGGGGCGTGTCCGCTTGCAGGGCTCAGCCTACGGACACGCCCCCTACTGTCTTACACGGACCATGTTAGACTTAGGTGTGATTCAGCATGCTCTCATGAATATGCAGAGCATGCTGACATCACTCTGTTTAACTGCAGCCTCCGTGTAAGAGTTATAACTCTTACACGGAGGCTTTGTGAATCCTGGGGATTGTTATCGAAAGGGCACACAGAGCACTGAGAGAGGTACAAGCTTCTAATATGCCTAGACCTGTATATGCTAAGATATTGAACTTTCAAGATGTTAGCAAAATACTTTTTACTGCAAAAAAGAATGGTGGCTTTGTTATGTGGAAAAATAGTAAAATATTTCTGGCTCAGGATTTACCACTGCAAGTAAGGCAAGCTAGGCAGTCTTTATCTGCATACTGTAAATTTCTGATTGACAAGCAAATTAAATTCCAGATGAAATATCCTAATGTGCTTACATTTATGGTGGATGGGATTAAATATTCTGTTTCTACTAAACACGAGGCAAAGGGAGTGTTTCTGAAGATTTTTAAAGTTTTACCTGCATCAGAGGGCTGAAAGAAACTTCCGTTGAAACTGGCATGCTCCTGAGGTCAGATCCAGTATCTACTATACTTCGAGGCTTAGGTAATCCTTTGTTCCCTGCTTAAGTCGTTTAGGCCTCTGTAAAAGCAATAAAACTGTTTGTTTGCGATAATCCGAGGGTCTGCTGGCCGTTTTCCGAACTTTTATGACCTCTACGAACTTTTTTCGTCGAGTGGTAAACAGAAAATCTCTTGAATGCAGCTGAGAGTGTGGATTTCGATGTAACACTTCCTGTGGTCCGGCTGCGAAAGCGGTCCCCCGTCGCGAGTATTACTGATGGTTTCCTGGTTTGAGAAGCTGAAAAGAACTGACATGATGTGTTAATGTCTTTTTAACAAGTAAATAACATTAGAATATGTACGTGAAGCATATAATAACATCTGTTTTTCCTGTTTTTTTTTTCCTTATGCTTATAGTGTTGAACCAAATTATATTTTTACAATATCTGCAGTGGGTGCAAGGTATAGCACTATATATATGAATATAAATAGGTAAATAGTGGCTATTGGGTGGTGTTAATTAGACAACTAATGTCAGTATAATTAGAAACTAAAGCATGCAATTACAAAACTTTGATAATTGGTAGTTGCAGGCATTGTGTATGGTACAGAATTATAATGTGGGATGCATTTATTTTTTTCTGTCTGTGTTTTTTTTTTGTTTTCTTTTTTCTTTCTTTCTCTCTCTCAATAAAAGTGGTATATAAATAATGATTGTACCAAAAGAGGTATTTGGGGTAGGTATAAGTAGCTAGTTAATATATTAAAATTTTTTTCTTTAAATGGTAATAATACCTTACAATAGAGATTTGCTTAATTAATAGTTGGAACATAAGCTGTAGAGCAATAGCAGTGTTTGTTAGGGAATGTTTAGTTTAGACTTTGTAGTAGCTAAGTTAGATTATATAGGTTGTAAGTTTAGGAAATGTTTTAAGTTTTATTACATGAAGCTTTTAAATATGTTTGTGTTTTTAACCTTGTTCATGTTTTTTTACATACCAGACCTATATAAGTCCTCGTCCAGGGGTAAAGTGGGTAGGCACTGGCTGGGGACGGGATGTAGGAAATGCTTCCAGATTATGTTTAGTATGAAGTTAATACATATCCATTGGATAATTTCCCTTTTATACTATTATTGGATAATTAGACCTGTCAATGTGGGAATTAGACTCATGGAACGTTAAAGGGCTCCAGAACTTGAAGAAGAGGAAGCTGTTACTAAACATATTGCTACAGGACAAAGCACTGTTTGCATTTTTACAAGAAACACACTTGTTAAATGTTCAGTGGGATGATATTAGGAAAAAGAACTGGATTAGAGCAGTAGTGGCATCAGAAGGTAAGACAAACAGTGCTGGAGTAGCTATAATTATTAAAACTCAATACAAAGACAAGATTTTAGACTCTAAAGTGGATCAAAATGGGCAATGGTGTTATGTTATTTTATCGGATAATGCGTTTGATAAACCACTTTTACTTTTGAATATATATGCACCATGTAATGACCAACAAAGTTTCATAACATCATTATATCCAATCTAAACACAGTATGATGGTTATTATTTTATTGTGGGTGGGGATTGGAATACTTATCAAAATCCAAAGTTGGATAGGTCTTGTCCACAAAGAGCATTTAATAAGCAGGCCGGGATAGCATTAAATGACTTTAAGGAAGATTTTCAATTATATGACCCCTTTTGTTATGCACATAATATTAATAATGCAATTAAGTATACCTTCTATTCACCATGCCACAAAATGTGGTCTAGGATAGATTTTTCTTGATATCCAAAGCATTAATTAATTTGGAACCAGTAGTGGTTATACATACTCGATATCTATCGGATCACTCAAAAATTTCGTTAAGGTTTTCTAAAGATTTAAAAGATACAAGAATGCATAGAGGTTATAATTGGTCACTTAATCCAAATCTGTTAAATAAAAAGGATATAATAGATGGAATTGTAAAATATCTGAAAGGTTTAACAGATAGGATGAAGCTTCAGGAACATACTCCTGATATTGAATGGGCAGCAGCTAAATCTCAAATTAGAGGATTTCTTTTGCAAAAAGCCTCATATTATAAGAAAAGGCAAAACGATATTCAAAAATTAGAAACAAAAGTGAAGCTACTCGAGAAAGAACTGATTCAGAATTTTAATGCTCAAACAGAGAAGGAAATGTTGAAATGTCAAAGGGTCTCTTCTTGCTGCATAATAGTAGAGTAACACTTCAGGAGCATAGGTGTTTAGTGAAATATGCCAATAATGTTCAAATACCGTCAAAAGCATTGGCAAGGATTATAAATCAATCGAAAACAACAGTACATATTTCGGAAATACAATGCAATGACACAGTGTATTCTAAAACTGAGGATATTATTGATATTTTCGAAAAAATCTATACCAAGGTTTATGAGGGGCAAATTGATAGGTCTATACATAAACAGAATAAAAGATTCTTGCAAAAAATTAATTTTCCAAAATTAGAAGAGAGTCTGCAAGGTGATCTGATTAAACCTATATCTTCAGAGGAAATAGTGTATGTAATTCAACATATGAAAGTACATAAGTCACCAGGTCCTGATGGTTTGACAGTTGAATTTTATAAAGAGTTTGCTGATAGTTTTGGTAAAATATTGTCTCATGTATTTAACTACATAATCAGAAATAAAATTAGTGACCCTCACCTTAATGCGTCAAAACAATCTTTATACATAAAGCTAATTCAGACCCCCAAAGCCCGGATAATTATAGGCCAATAGCATTAATAAATGTGGATATGAAAATTCTCACTACCATTATAGCATGTAGATTAAAAAAGATTATGATCCATTTAATTTCTAAGGAACAGGCTGGATTTATGGCAACTAGACAAACTAGTGATAATACACTTACACTACATAATATGATGATGTATGCTAAACAAAACAACTCTAATATTTATGCCCTTATAATAGATGCTCAGAAAGCATTTGATAGAGTGGATATAAACTTTTTGTTTGATGTGTTGCCTTATTTCAATATGCCACAGGAATTTATTCAGATATTACAAATATTATATAGTAATCCGTATACTATGTTATATATTAATAGGAGTTATTCTAAAAGAATACAGATTAAAAATGGTACACGGCAGGGTTGCCCTTTGTCCCCCTTATTGTTTAACCTTTATTTAGAACCTCTATTTTTATATATTAAGCAAAATTTGTATCATAATGCACCAATACTTTATAGGAATAAATTAGTAATGTCGGCATTTGCTGATGATCTTATTATTTATTGTACAACCCCAATTTCTGATAGTGAAAAGATATTAAATGCTATAAACGAATTTTCAGAAGTCTCTAATTATAAAATTAATTTGGATAAAACTAGTATTTTCCCGTTAAGAACCCCTAAACCTTTTTCATTAATGTCTCTGTTGGGGAAGATATCATGTAAAGAAAATATCAAATATTTGGGTATTAGCTTCTCTACGGATAATAAGGACTTTTATAGTAATAATATTAAATGAGTATGGGAACTAATAGTAGCTGATTGTGGCAGATGGAGGAATTTAAGACTACCGGTATTGGCAAAAGTATCAATAGTGAAAATGAATATATTACCACGAATGTTATATATCTTTAGGTCTGCTCAAGTATCAATTACAAAGACAGTTTTTAAACAAATTCATAAAGATCTAGCTAAATTTATTTGGGAGCCAAAGAAAACTAGAATATCGTATGAGAAATTAATGACCCCGAAGAGTAGAGGAGGACTTGAGTTACCGAATTTTGAAGTATACTATTTGATTGTGAACGCCAACAGGTGTTTAAGAATTGCTAATTACGAGGTAATTAGTACAAAGTGGATACCAACTTGGGTGGTCTTGAATTACAAGCATATTCTAGATCGGAACATAAATCCTAAAGCGTTACCCTTTTTGGATAAAAGTAGTTTGATAAAGTATGGGATTATGGGCCACTTAAAAACATATGTGTCATCTTTGCAAAATTGATTCCAATCAGTAGACTTGTTGCAATATATGATGGTTTTTCAGCCTTTCCATAGGAATCCCAATTTTAAACTAAATAATCAGTTGATTGATCTTAGTAACTTCCCATTAATAGTTAATTTGACTCTGATTGATGTTTTTAATAAATTTCATTTATCGGCTTCACAAGTTAGGCAGGAATTGAATCTTTCTAAGAGTTATATGGTTGTCATGAGACAAATCAGAGAACTTGCTCTGAGTTATTTTGAAAACTTTAAACCGGTAGTTGGAATTGTGGATAAATGCTCTGAATTGTGGCAGGCTCTCCAACAGGAGGTCAAATTTATAACAACAGCAAATAAATTAATTAAAGATTTAAAATTCCAGGATAAAATTCTGTTGTCAGGGTATTGGGTAAACAAAATGACAGTAGCAGATAATCAGGTATTAAAAGCAATTGATTTAACAATAAAATCGGTCTCTTTTCAAAAGTTGATGTATACGCAGTTGATGATTTGGAATAATGCTTATTATACTCATCTTAGGTTACATAAATTTAATCCTAGGAATTCTCCAACTTGTCCATATTGCACAAATCAAATGGCGGATCTTCTTCATATGTTCTGGAGCTGCAAGTGTATATATAAACTTTGGAACTCTCTTAGAACACAACTACAAAAGATGGGTTATCAAAGTTCAACGTTATCATGGGAATTTATGATTCTACATGTTCCTCCAAGAGAGCTCTCTAGGTCACAAACTATAATATGTATGAATATTTTTTGCTGATGAAGTTATATATAGCTACAAATTGGTTAGAACCAGATAAGACATCATGGGATAATTTCAAGCTTGTGGCTATAAAGCATATATTAGCACATAAATTACTCCTGAAGCAAAGTAACAAAATATTAATAACCCGAAAATATGGGAAAATGTTTTTAACATTATATTAGCATAATACTGTTATTAGGAATATATTAAAGTTTGGATGTATATGTGGAGGAAACAATGTTTTGAAAATATGTATGATATGTATGGACGCAAAGTACTTCTACAAATGTTTTGGCTTTGTTTTTCTTCCCTGGTGTCTTCTTTTTTGGAATAATGACGATTTTTATATGGAAGCATTTCATGTAGATATTGTATATAGTTTTGATAGTAATAGTAGTGAATTATGTATGTGATTTTATTGTATTTTGAAAATATATATCAATAAAAATTTATTATGGAAAAAAAAAAGAAATTAAAAAAAAAAGAATTGCATTGCATTTTATTGCTGTCATAACAGAGCCTGGAACAGTATTTAATCTAGCAACCTACTTTGTTGCCTCATCAGCGGAATAATTAGCCTTTGATGACACATATTTTTTTTAATTATGTGCCTGCACTTTTATCACTGCTACTTATTTAGGTAATGAAAGAGAATCTGGCAATACTTTTACATAATAGCAATTTCTGATTTTAATACCTGCAGGTATAATAAACCTACACTGCCTTCACAATTTTCCAAAATCATGTACTACCCCAAATGCATACTTCCTGTCAGAATAAACATTTAGTACTTTATTTGCATATTTACATGCCTTAATAAGTGCTGCTAACTTATTACCACTTTATGTCTTTTGTTTTGTATTATGTCATTTTTTCAGGATTTGTCCATAAAAAGTTTTACTTTCTCTCTCTCTCCCTCTCTCTCTCCCAGGAGAGTCGAGAGCAGCTTTCCATTGCCCACTGACTGGACCCAACAGTTGTAGAGGATGCGGCTAATCCCCTTGTCCATAGTGGCTGTAAGTGCTATACCAGAGGGATCCGGCATAATAGATGAGTGGCCTGAGGAATAACAAATGGCCATACGAGTGTTTTGATGTTTGGGCCTTAGTGCAGTTGCATGGTCTGCCGCAGGTGTTTACATTGGCTGGCAGTTTTCAGAGGTATTTCTTCCAGGTTCTTTTTAGGGTCTGTTGTTGTACTGAGAAGAGAGTTGGAGAATGGCAGTGTACCGGGTTAGAAATTGGAATTAAAAAAAAAAAAAAGTAGAGAGGAAAAAGCATGCCTTGCATGAGTTTTCGTTGTTGTTCATTGCATCCTTCTGTCAAGGTCATTGTGCTGGATTGCAATGGGGTGTCAGAGATCATGCCGCAGTTATTTGGTGGTGGGGAAGTGGAGGCAATGGTTATTAATGACTGGTCGCATGGGCTGTGTGGCGAGATTTTTTTTTTTTGCAGGTTAGAGGGCTCATGAAGTTATGGCCTTTTGCCATGTATGCACGGATATTAGCAGCTGTCAGCATTATGGCAATGGTGGGGTGGTAAAACCGGTTATCGTGCCCTCATGGTTTGCGGATTGTGGTGTGCTGAAGTGGTAAAACAGTAAGTGCGTTCCTAAAGGTTTTTTTTTTTTTAGTTCGACAGCATTTACGGAGCATGTCCCTGTATTTGTAGTGAGACAGTGAATAATTTTGGGGAAGGGTGGTGAGCTGACACAGTTTGTCTTGTTGAGAATCAACAGTTTCTACGGAGCTGTGTGATGGTTTTACTAGGTTGCAAAGTAAGTGTTTGCTTGTCCCACTTGAAATCTCAAGTGGTTGCAGGATTGTGTTGGTTGATATGGAGAATTGTGTCCCTGGTGTTTGTTCTGAGTTTGGGGGTTGTCCAATGGCATGTTCTGGTGCTGTTGTCATGGGGGAGAGGAGTATATTGGTTGGAAAACAGCTTTAGTTGATGGTTTGTAGTCCTAGCTGGAGGGGAGTGCTTTTTCACGGGTTGTGAGCTTTACTGACAGGAAAATACCACGCAGGCTCAGTTGGAAAATACCATGCAGGCTTAGTTGGAAAATACCACGCAGGCTCAGTTGGAAAATTCCAAGCAGGCTCAGTTGGAAAATACCATGCATGCTCAGTTTGCACCCAGCTAAGGCATTACTCCAAAAAAAAAAATGTATATCATGCTTGTGTGGACATTCAGCCTGTGCTTGCAGAAATTAGTCACAAGGGGAGGATGAACATTACAGACACACTAGTTTATCTGCTTAAATGTTGCCTATTCATAACGGGTCTTTGTAGGGTTCCTGTGAACAGGGCTTCTCACTTTATTAGGTTATACGATTGAAATTTTGTTTTGGGTGGTGGGGGGGGAATTAAGGTCACATTTTGTTTGTTTCTGGCAATTCATTACCATTGGCTTTGTCTGGAGTTATTGCTTTGGCTAGGAGAGGTTTTCATCTTTCACTTGAAATGTTAGCCCTAATACTATTGCAGTCCTCTTGGTATTAAAGTACAGCCAAGAACATTAGCAGTGCCCTAACTCACAGAAAAAACCCTGCTAAGGTGGCACAGGCATTTCTGGGCTTATCCACCTGGGAGTAAGTCCCAGGGGTTCAGGAGCAGTGTTTTTCCGCTCTCCGGTTTTGTTATTCCGCTTGTCATAGAATGTGTTTTGCTGTAGAGTTATGAGGACTTAAGTAGTAAGTAATGGCAAGCATCTTGACTTTGGGAGTGCAGGTTTAGTCATGGGGCTGGGCACTGTGGCACTGCTATGGCGTGTAGCTCTCAAATGTTCCTCAATTATAATAAGTTACATGGAAGTTAGACTGCACTCTGTAAAAAAAAAAAAAAACAAAAAAAAATGAGATTCAAGTCATACTTCGCAACCTCCTACTGCAAGAAATCTGGACAAAACTTGACATAATCGGGGGGGCATAGACCTAAATTGGGCCACATTTAAATATCGCTTTTATAAATTTTGAAATCATATATCAGCAGGCATGTGTTGAAAATGCATCTGTTACCACATGTAACATGAAGCTACAGCAATATAATAGTTATGACTGGAAGATTGTGCTGTGAGGTAAGTTATCTGGATTTCACTTCAATATTTGCCAGGGTCATACACAACACTGTTCAGTAAAATTAACACACCTAGGTTGAAGTACTCTCGATAAGATGGGTAGCTGCATAGCTGACAAATGGGACATGGCAAGTATCATGCAGTAACTCGACAGATGAAATCCTTGGCTATAGTCAAGGTCCCCACAGGGCTCTGTCCTAGGCCCTTACTTTAGATGGTTACTTTGGAGTTTGAGATGCAGGGTTTGTAAAGAGTTTTTTTTTATGGCAGGGTGATTCTGGGAAAGGGGATGTTACCCATAGGGTTTGGGAAGGTGTGTGTTTAGTGAAAATTGCTATCCCCCCTGGGATTTGTTATGGTTAAGATGCCTGGGACAAATTTGTGGTTACCCACCCACTCATCAAGGTTGCGTTTGGAGTGGACAACAACATACCATCACATATTAACAGCTTTATTTGGGAAACTTAAGCAGGTTAAAAAAAGGGGGAGGTGGAAGAGTAGATGGGGAGGCCTAAGTCATAATTACATTGAAGAATGTTAGTTTAAGGGGTATGGGGGGTGGGTCACCTTTATAGCATGCAGATTAAGACGTTGTTGTTTGTTGCAGTGAATTAACAGTTTCTTTTCTTTTACAGATCCATGCCGAAGGTGCTCACAGGGGACATTGTGCCAGTGGCTGGAGTGATGGGCAATGAGGTTGTAAAGGATGTGCGTACAGTCACAGATGCATATCTGAAGATGTTGGAGGTACAGAATTTGAGGCTGGGACGATAATGAGTCTGCATTCCCCCATGGCTGAAGGAGATGGCTGAAGTGCAGAAGGCATCATGTGGTGGTGAGAAAAGGGATTTGAAAGTTGAGGTTTTGATAGGATGGATGTTCTTACTGCGGGCGTGGGGCACAAAGAGGGTCTGAGTAATCACCTTAATAAGGCATGTTAGAGCTCTGTGTTTAATTAGTGCAAGCTGATTATTGTGTTGATATAGGGGGCAAGTAAGGAAAAGGTAGGTAGAGGGCCAAAGGGGGAAAACATTTGGGGACAGTTTATGGGGAGTGTGGGGATCCCATGGGATGAGTAGAGTTATGGCATTCATAGAAGCATAGGAACTTATTAGGCTACAGCCCTATGGCTCCTGCAAGCCAGTGAAGTTCAATCCTGGCTTTCCTGGAACCTTGGGGTGGTTGTATTCACTCATCCAGTTGTTTTAACTGTATGTGGGGGAAGGGCCAATGAAGTGTTGGATAGGATGCTGGAGTTTGTTCCTAATGGATGGTATGGGGGTGACAAATTTGTCCCTTGAGTACATAGTGTTAATGTTACATACCAGGTTAAGGTTTTACAGAATAGTACAAGGATCATTTCTCTTGGGGATTGGGTGAATTTTGTAGATAGGATTTTAGGAAGCATGGTAGGTGGCTGTGTTGAGGTAGTTTTCAGAACTGGGTGTGTGGTTACAGGGAAGTTAGTAAGTTTTAATGGAAGCTTGGTTGCAGGATAAGGCAGCTATAGGACAGGTATTAATTACCTACTAGTGGTATAGGTAACATAAAGAAAGAGCTTTCAAGGGGAAAGGTCAGGGACAAACAGGAGTTAAGATTTGGTGATGAGTGAAATGGGGGTGTTTATGGCTGGGCACATAGAGTACTTCATTGCTAAGTATAGGCAAGTTTTCAGGAACTAGGTCGAGGGGTGATGGTTTTCTGCCATCTAACGTTAAGACATAAGGTTTTGGAGTTAGGCTATTCCCTATGGTAACTGAGTTGTTACATATTCAGAACTCGGTAGTTGGTGGGCTAAGGTGATATGCTAGAGCTGACAGGGTACTGGTAGTGCGACTTGATACTAGTTTTGACTGGGTGACTTTTGAGCACAAGGGATTATAGTTTGTGGTTTTGTTGTGGTTATAGGTTGTCAATCCGTTCAGGTTGAGCCATGATTTCAGCATTTAAAGAAAGCGGGTTAAAAGGGTGTTTTTCTCTTGGTGTGGATGTTCTGGTTTTACAGTGGGGTCACTGTAACTTTACTTTATTTAGTTTCATTAGGGTGTGTTTCAGTGAGGGTATGGCAAGGTGGGATTCTATGGTGCTTTACAGATGATGGGTACACCAAATGACGTTTGGTTGACCCTTCCCTTTATGGGAAGTTGAACAACTTTGGGTAGAAGGGAGGGGGAGCAGCCTGGTTAGGCTGGTTGGCGGGGAAGAGGGATAGGCTTGCCCTCTTCTGTTCCCCCTTTGATGTCTGGATGTTCATTTCAAGGATTTAGGGAAAGGAAATGAGTAGTTGGAGGAAGCTTGCTGAATAGATCAGCAAGCTGAGGTAAGGATGGTGCTTATTTGGTGGAAGGTAATTCAATGGATGGTGTATGAAGTGAGTTGGGACGCTGTTTCATAAGTAAGTAAGCGAGCAGAGGTATGGACCCTGCTTGTTGGGCAAGGTGAGTAGGTACGCTGCCCTGATTAACATTACAATGAATGGTGTATGAAGTGAGATGGGACGCTGCTTCATAAGTAAAGTGAGTAGAGGTATGGACACTGCTTACTGGGGCAGAGCGAGTAGGTATGCTGCCCTGATTAACATTACAAGGATGTTATGCTGTGTTTAGAATTAATTTTATCATGAATAGTTGTAATTAATAAAGTTGGTGATCAAAGCTATGTTATGGAAATTTAATAAAGGTCATCAAAGGTCATTTGGTGTGATGTGTGTTATTGAAGGGGACCGGGACAAATGAAGTTTGGCAACAAACTAAGTTATCCCGGGACATCTTCATGGGGGGGTTAGGTTAATATTAAGGGGAGTTAAGTGGGTTGGGGAGGTGAAAGGGTTAAGTGGAGGTAGGGATGGTTGGGAGGAAATGAGATAAGGATGGGGAGGGGCTTAAGAGGTTTAGTCCAGTGTAGTTGGGTTAAGCAATCACATTTTGGCTTGAACTTGCTACCCACCCACCCTCCCTTTTTTCATTGGTGGGGAGTAGGGTTATTTATTAGTGGGGGCAGGCAGAGAAGAGGGATATGCTTGCCCTCTTCTGTTCCCCCTCTGATATCTGGATGTTCATTTCAAGGATTTGGGAAAAGGAAATGAGTAGTTGGAGGAAGCTTGCTGAATAGATAAGCAAGCTGAGGTAAGGATGGTGCTTATTTGGTGGAAGGTAATTCAATGGATGATGTATGAAGTGAATTGGGACGCTGCTTCATAAGTAAGTAAGCAAGCAGAAGTATGGACCCTGCTTGTTGGGCAGGGCGAGTAGATACACTGCCCTGATTAACATTACAAGGATGTTATGCTGTGTTTAGAATCAATTGTATCATGAATAGTTGTAATTAATAAAGTTGGTGATCAAAGCTATGTTATGGAAATTGAATAAAGGTCATCAAAGGTCATTTGGTGTGATGTGTGTTATTGAAGGGGACAGGGACAAACAAACTTTATGATTTTTACATAATTTTGTATCAGTGAATGAAAGGATGGAGCAACCCAGTCACGATTTAATAAATGTGATGAATTATTATTTTTTATTTTTAATATGATTACATAAATGATACAGTTTTACTAACCAGGCCAATATGGATTGAGGGGCAAAACTCTATCCATCAGGGTGTCACTACACTAGATTAATAGATTTTGTGCATATTGATTTGATATATATATATATATATATATATATATATATATATATATATATATATATATATATATATATAGAGAGAGATAAATATAGATTTTTTTATGTTTGATTTTGAAGAGCAATGATGTGTCAAAATTAAAAATTAAAAAAAAAAAAGAATTGCATTGCATTTTATTGCTGTCATAACACAGCCTGGAACAGTATTTAATCTAGCAACCTACTTTGTTGCCTCATCAGCGGAATAATTAGCCTTTGATGACACATATTTTTTTTAATTATGTGCCTGCACTTTTATCACTGCTACTTATTTAGGTAATGAAAGAGAATCTGGCAATACTTTTACATAATAACAATTTTTGATTTTAATACCTGCAGGTATAATAAACCTACACTGCCTTCACAATTTTCTAAAATCATGTACTATCCCAAATGCATATTTCCTGTCAGAATAAACATTTAGTACTTTACTTTCTCTCTCTCTCTCTCTCCCAGGAGAGTCAAGAGCAACTTTCCATTGTCCACTGACTGGACCCAACAGTTGTAGAGGATGCGGCTAATCCCTTTGTCCATAGTGGCTGTAAGTGCTATACCAGAGGGATCCGGCGTAAAAGATGAGTGGCCTGAGGAATAACAAATGGCCATACGAGTGTCACTCACCTGTGACTGAAGCAAATTGCTAGCCTGCTCTGGTGTCAAAAGCCTATTTGCTTTTTTTTTTTCCTATGGTCAAGCTGAAAATGATGCCTGTTTCCCAGGGAAGACAAGCAGAAATGATGGTAAAAACTACCAGTCTACAAAAATTATTTTTGACAGAGAAACACAATAAAAGGCATTTTAGAACAGTATACCAGCCCCACAAAAGTAAAATAATCATAATTTCTCAATAGAAAAATGTTTTCAATCACTGAACACAATTTTAAATGAACAAAATCTGAGCATTACCTTTAAAAGTATGTTAGATTCTCGAGACAGTCTGTTAAAACACAACCCTCCTAGCTTTAAAACAACTTTCCTGAAAAAGAAAGGAATAAAACATCAATAAAATTAAGAAAATGGAAAATTCCCTCCCAAAGGGAACTTACCTGCCTATGTCCCATCCATTATTTATGGCTTTATCCAGATTTCTTCCTCTAAGAGGTCATGATGTATGCTTGCTTGATGTTATTTTAGACCACGCTGCTTTTACTGGACATAATTTATCAAATATTTCTATTAGCTTTGCTGTTTTTTTTTCAAAGATAGTTTTCTGCTGCTGGTGATACTCCCTAACACCTTAGCTCTAAACCAGCTACTTCTAGCTCATCAAATACTGTACCAACCTGACAAAACTCCAGCATTGCAAGACCTGATCATCCTCTACTCCAATAAGCATGAACTTAGATCCACTAACAAGGCACTAATTGCAATCTCCAAAAGCCATTACAGCTCTAGTGACTCCCTGTATTCTAGCAACTTTGCCAAGACTTGGAACTCCCTAACACTGCAAATCAGGTTACAACCTAATAAAACCATCTCCAAAAAACAGCTCATTTCACACCTAAAAAACTCCTGGACATGCAGCTGCTTAACACCTGGCTGACATATTCTAACTTCTTTCCACTACCCACTATCCAACCTCCTCTTTAAAACTACCACAGATGCACTATATATTACCACATGTTACTTGTAACTGCCTAGCACCTGGCTGATATATTCTAACACCTTTCCCCTACCCACTATCCAACCTACTCTTTAAAACTCCCACAGATGCACTATATATTATCACACATTACTTGTAACTGCCTAGCACCTGGCTGACATATTTTAACTCCTTTCCCCTACCCACTATCCAACCTCTTTAAAACTCCCACAGATGCACTATATATTATCACACGTTACTTGCAACTGCCTAGCACCTGGCTGACACATTCTAACTCCTTTCCCCTACCTACTATCCAACCTCCTCTTTAAAACTCCCACAGATGCATTATATATTATCACACATTACTTGTAACTGCCTAGCACCTGGCTGACATATTTTAACTCCTTTCCCCTACCCACTATCCAACCTCCTCTTTAAAACTCACAGAGATGCACTAGATATTATCACACATTACTTGTAACTGCCTAGCACCTGGCTGACATATTCTAACTCCTTTCCCCTACCCACTATCCAATCTCCTCTTTAAAACTCCCAGAGATGCACTAGATATTATCACACGTTAATTGTGACTGCCTAGCACCTGTCTGACATATTCTAACTCCTTTCCCCTACCCACTATTCAACCTCCTCTTTAAAACTCACAGAGATGCACTAGATATTATCACACGTTACTTGTAACTGCCTAGCACCTGGCTGACATATTCTAACTCCTTTCCCCTACCCACTATCCAACCCCCTCTTTAAAACTCCCAGAGATGCACTAGATATTATCACACGTTAATCGTGACTGCCTAGCACCTGTCTGACATATTCTAACTCCTTTCCTCTACCCACTATTCAACCTCCTCTTTAAAACTCACAGAGATGCACTAGATATTATCACACGTTACTTGTAACTGCCTAGCACCTGGCTGACATATTCTAACTCCTTTCCCCTACCCACTATCCAACCTCCTCTTTAAAACTCACAGAGATGCACTAGATATTATCACACGTTACTTGTAACTGCCTAGCACCCGGCTGACATATTCTAACTCCTTTTCCCTATCTACTATCCAACCTTTTTAAAACTCCCACAGATGCACTATATATTATCACACGGTACTTACCAACTCACTGCCGCCTACTCCTCACTATCCCATCTATACCCACTAACTCTCCCCTAAACTAAGTTGAAAAGCTTTCCCTTAAAATGTCAATGCATCTCATATGAACTTGTCTATATTCTCCTCCTTTCTAGTTTTCCTTGTCTTATCTTCAGTACATCTTCAAGATTTTCTTTACTAAGCATACTGTGTGAACAACAATCATATCTTACTACCTGCTATACTTTTAATTGTATGTCTAAACCTCTATGCTTATGTAAATATCTTACTCAATCATATGTTATTATCTGCTATATTTTTATAAGTGACTGTGCAAACCACAATGCTCATGTAAATGTCTTATGTATAGTATGTTATCAATTGTTCTGGAGCTTTTCTCCCTGGGCTTCCGCTGAAAATGGACAGCTTTGTCCATTCGGATGTTCCCAGTAAACAAATGTAAAATAAATAAAATAAATAAATGTAGTTAGCATCAGATTTTTCATAGATGACAATGCTACCTTTAGTAACTCTTGCAAGTTTATAAGATGTGGGTGTTAACATTCAATAACAGTATGAACCCTTTTCTTAAACTTAACAAGATTGTTTTTTATCTGAGGGTAAATCTTTAGTTGTGTGACATATATCTATAAGAAAGATGTAACATAATGTCACTATTAATACCAGTGTAGTCCAATTGCAATACTAAACTAGGCACTATAAAATTAAAGAATCAAAGAGACTCCTTGTACTTTGTATTTTACCACACCTCTCAACTGTCCACATTTTCACAGAAATGTCCAGATTTTTAACTCATATTTTTGGTCTGTCTCTAAGAAAATTTGTGGTTTTCTGTCAAATCACTTTGGATCAAAGTCACTAAATAATGACATACACTTCAATTTCAGACTTCATATCCCCTTAGAAAAATGCATGTTAATACAAATCCTGGTGTTCTAGCAAATTTCTAAGTTTATAAGACAATATTTAAAATCTAAATTTTTGGACATTTATCCCCCATTATTTTAGGCTTTGTCCAGATATCTTGTGCTGAGTTTGAGAGTTTGTATTTCACTCCTATATTTTTTTAAATAAATCTTGCCAACTGCTAAGTAAGCGTTACTCTTGTCATTATACAATTGTCTTGAGGGAGGGTCACTGTACTTATATTAAAAATAAACCTGTGCAGAAGTGTGACTCCTATAATTGCTGAGGGATGACATAATACAGTACCTTGGTCCTGAAGAGAGGAACAGAGATGAGTTGAGATGCTTAACGAGTTCCTACAGAAGACCAGCTGATGCCTAAGCACTAAAAACTGTGTAATAATTAGAAGTAGAGGGAAGTCAACAAACAGATTGTGTTTTTAGCTGTCTGTGAACAGTAACCTGTTGGGGTTGTGACAAACAGTAACTGCGAAAAAAGTATAAGGCACATTAGATATTGATAAAGAGGTCTGTCTGGTTAAAATAACTTTGTTTTCAGAATGGCAGTACATCTCTCAATCATTTCTCCTCCCTTGACAAATACACTTATTATTGTCAGTTTCCCTTTCACTTTTCCTTCTTTATTTTGAAGGGATTTCAAATATTGCATGATTCAGGCTATATCATACTACATGCAACTCAGTGCCTTCCTTCACAACTGACTTGCCTATTCTGCCTCATTCTACATTTCCTTCTCATTGTTTCAGTCTACCTTGCCCCCCCCCCACTCCAGGAGTATAAAACAAAGGGTGATACACCTCATCTGCATTTTTGTGTTATTTTCTGCTATCGTCCTCACTTCTTTACACAAGAACAATAACAATATGATGCTTCTCCACCACCCCAGGCTGTTTCTTCCCATCCCCCGGGCTTTCTCCCCATCCCCCAGGCTGTTATTCCCCATCTCTTTGTTACACATTGCTGCAATGTTGTGCAAAGAATCATCATGGACCTTATCCACAAGGACATAGGCTACCTTTAAACTCCTAATCTGACTCAGTTTGGCTTCATCAAGGGTAGATCTTGCTTCTTAAACCTGGTGAATTTTTTGAGAATGTCAGCAAAGCCCTGGATGAGGACAAAACGGTACATACCACCTTTCTTAATTTAGCCAAGCTTTTGATGCAATCCCACATTCAGGCATCATGGAGAAGTTCTCCCAGCTTGGGATCAACCCATACATTACTAGATGGGTAGTAAACTGGCTGACTGACAAAACACACACTGTCAAAGTTGGGGAGTCCCCCTCCACCAGTAGACCAGTTACCAGTGGGGTACCGCAAGGATCTGTGCTGGGCCATCTGCTGTTTGGAATCTATTCTCTGAAGGCCAGGCAATGATAGATGGCCTGTAGCTTACCAGGTTTGCAGATGACTGTAAACTGGGCACAATCATACAGTCTCCAATAATGTTAACATATTACAGAAAGGGCTGATGCAGACAAATGACTGGTGTCAAACTCATGGACTAAAACTTAATGCAAAAAAATGCCTCATTATCCCTTTTGGCAAAGAAGTTGCCCCTGCTAATTATGATATAGATATCACCCATCTAAGCCCAAACTCAGTGGTGTGAGACTTGGGAACACAGGTTGATATTAGTCTAAACTTCGATCACCATGTGTAGGTAGTGGTAAGTAAAGCACTCTGCATTGTGCATTTCATAGATAAGGGCATTGCATGCAAGACGAGGGATGTTGTAGCTCCACTGTATCTGACCCTTATCAGACCACTATTCAAGTACAATGCTCAGTTCTGTATGTACCTCACCAGACACCTGCAGCAGCTGAAGACACCAGAGAGGTTTCTTACCAAGAGAATCCACAGCCTCCAAAACATGACATACATGGAAAGAATAAAAGCCCTGTCACTGCACTTTGTATCATACAGGCTACTGAGAGGAGACCTGTGTCTGGCCTACAGAGCAGTCTCAGACCCTACCCTAATGGAATTGCTGCACATCCACAAATCAAATGGTACAAGAATAAGTCACTCCAGAGATTTCAACCTAGCCTGGGACATTAACAGAACATGCAGGAGAGACAGATATATCCCCCAGCAATTACTGCTTCTCCGGAATAGGCTCCCACTCCATGTGAAGCAGAGCTCCTCAATGACCCTGTTCAAGTGCAACTTTGACAACTGGATGGGTGACCGTAAATTCATCCCAGGATGGAACCTATGTCCCACATGGACAGAGGGAGTCATTACTGATCAAAGTATCACTCTGCTAACAATGACCATCTAAACTTGGTCAATAAGGATATTCTGGTTTTTACATGGATAGGCTTGTAAACGCCCTAGGTCTATTAGCCTAGTAACTTCCTGTGAACCTATGAACCTATAAAACATGCAGCCTTTTAAATGCAGATTCATATTTGTTTAATTGAAGCTCTCTTTGGTCTGTTACAAAGCTTTCAAGCAAGCCAAGCAGCTTGTTGAAATTCTCCAGCATACCTGCTTAATCTACCTCCTGGTATAGTCACATTTAAATTTAATTACGTCACCATACACCATATTAATCCAATTTACTCTGTAAGATTTGAGTAGCTAATGTTTATTTTAGTCTCATTTTAACTTGTGGCTCCATTTTAACTCCAACCCTCTGTACATTTATAGAGATGTACTGATAATTACTTAAATTATGACTTTAATTTGTCAGATTAAGTATGACATGTTAATTTTTGCAGCTAAATGTCTCTCTCATTAACTCATCTCCCCCAAACTACACACACACACTCATTCATTCACACTCACACATTCATTAAAAAAATCATCTAACAGTCATATGTATATCATCAGTCAGTCAGTTACCTTAGGCATTTTCTCATTAAGAAGAATATACACCACTTTGTTCATTCACTTATCTGGGTACTAAATCATGACCAGTTGCATAAGCAATTGAATCAAATGTATCAGTTTTGTAGCTATTAAGGCTGAGAGTAATAATTAAAATGTACCATTTCCAAAGTTGTATCAGATTAGGCACTTTCAGTGATTCAAAACAAAGAAGTAACAATTCAAAGTAAATGTGTCATTTCAAACAGCTTCATCAATACAGGCAAACACTTAGTGACATAATATTAGTCATAAAGTTTCATTATTAGTGTCTGCAAACAAGGACTGTATTCCAAAAGATCAGTATAGACCTGCAGACTACAGAGAGTACAAAGTGAGGGACTTGCCAAGCAATGTAATATGGAAATTAAATGAGCTGTAGAATTAGCATATAGGTGAGTGTCCCAGCCAGAGATGTATGGTGTAAGTGGTTGCATATTCCAGTGGGTGAAAGGTCAGCAGCTGAATGGTGCAGTAATGACAAAGCAACTGCAAAAGAAGTAACAGACCAAGTCAGAAATGTCAGAGCTTAAGTACAATAGCACACTGTTACATTGGACAAAATAAAGAAATGTGTATGGCACCCAGGCAACTGTGAGAGATGCCTAAAAGAAAGTCAGCAGGTACCAATACACATAGTAATGATCAGAGTAAACAATTCAGCCTATTCCAATGTAATATGGTCCAATGGATGGGAAATCACAAATTCATCCCTGGCTTGTCTGTTTCCCATATGGACAGAAGCAATTTGTGGAAGGGTTAAGGGATTGCCTATACCAAAGCCATAGCATCTTAAATAAAGCTAGTGAATTCCATGCTGCCCTAGCTCATCAGACATAACTGTAATAACTGAAACCTGGTTAGAGTCCTATATCAAAGACAAAGAAGTTATCACAACTGGCAATAACATCATTCGACAAAACAGATTAAACAAAAGAGGTGGTGGTGTTGTCACTATTATGTTTAAAGACACCCTCAAAGTTGAACTACTAAATTGTGCTCCTCCTGACCTACCCATTTCTGAAATCCTAACTACTTGCCTCAAAACCAACCCAAACAAATCAATAATTATCATAGTTGCCAGGAAATAAAAGTCTTCTTTCCTGGACATCTACCAAATTCAACCAAGAAACTATAATTCTTGGTGATTTCAACTTGATTGACACTCCTGTTCACCCAATAACCCCTACAAATTCCTAAACCTCTTAAACTTCATCCAAACCATATCCTGTCCAACTTGCACAGACAAACATACCAAAAAAGCAGTCAACATTAGACTGGATATTGACCAACAAACCCAACCAAACTTATCTAGCTGGTTGCCTTCCAGACTACCTTAGTGACCATTCTCCAACTTTTCCAAACAGGAAACATGTGCACACTCAAAGCAACATCACTTACATGCTCATCTGTTGGAAGAAAAACTTCTCCCCCTCTACTTTTAGCCTACTTCTCCAACAATGTGACTGGACACCACTTAAAAACCTTCATAAAGACCTATGTGTTCAGTATTTCAACAATACCTTCCTTACAATACTTAATAACCTTGCTCCAACTAGGAAAGTTTGCTCAAAACCAAGCAGCTACCTTGGCTAAACAATGACACTAAGCTGCTACTTAAACACAGAGACATAGTCTGGTCAGCTTACTATACCACCAGAGATAAAGTAAACCTCACAACTTATCAACAGCTATGGAATCTAGCTAAGAAATACATCAAAAAAGACAAACAAACTTACTTCCAAACCTGCTAAGAGAAACACCTAACCAACCCCCCAAAATTCTGGAAAAGCATTAACTATCTCCTCAGCCCCAGTTATACCTCAACCCCGCCCCAGTCCCCTCAAACAACTTTGATCCTATTGTAACTCAAATCAATTCTCACTTTGTAAATACTATAACCTCCCTAGTAGACAGCCAGTCTAAACAACCTCTTACTCTTCTCACGCCTACTCTAGATAATCCCAGCCCTCTCACTTTTACTTACTCCACACTAATTACATAAAAACTCTCCTAACCTGGAAAAAAACCTGCTGCCTTGCAGCTGACCACCTTCCTAATGAATTTCTAAAAATTGCCGCTCCTTCTATTGCCTTCCCCATATCTATCTTGAATAATCATTCTATTGCAGAACAATATGTCCACTTCTCTGGAAAATATCACGCATCATTCCCCTCCACAAAGACAGACCCTCTAAAGAAGTATCCAACTGGTTATTCATTACATGTGATGCCTTTGGTAGGTATTTATACTCTGTGAAATATTTGGGTGTGTTTCTGAAAAAGTTCAGTAGCATTAAATCGAACGAAAATGTTAAAATTTAGATTGTGATGTCCGTTTTCTTTCCCTCACCAGCAGTGTTTCAGTTGCTTGGTTTGGATTTCTTTTTTTGTGGTTTTGGCATATTTCTATTGTGTTACTGCTTTGATGATGTCGGGAGAAGATACACAGGACACGTTACTCAATCTCAGCACCCATTCTGTTCCTGAACTGGGCATTCATTTTACTGAGCAGATGTCTGGAGTCATCATTGGAGCTATTCATTAAGCGTTTGGCAGTCAATTTGGGAGCAAGGGCACCTTGAGTGCCCAAACAGAAAGCGTACATGAAGACGTCTCAGTAAAGTGCAACAATGTTGCAAAGCAGAACACCGGTCGGCAGGGAGAAATGGCATCTTGCAGTAATTTGGTCAGTGGACAGGGTTCTCCTAAGAATGGTAACTCTGTGATTCATACTAGCAGCATTTTGAATTCAGTTTTGGCTTTTTACATCGGCGACAATCAAACTCAATCAGGACAAGTGAGTAATTTTGTAGATTTAACAAGTACTGACATTCACGATATTTGCAAGGACGATATTTTCAAATTAGAAAATCTGAGTTTAAAGTTGGTGTTGCTTCAATTGGAAGTGTTTTATTTACAAGAAAACATCAGGCTCAAATGTGTTCCATTTGGGTTAAGGCTTTTTAAGTTTCCTGTGCAGGGCAATGACCTGTATTCTAAGTTGGTTGATTTGTTCAACAATACAGGTTTGAGTTTTGTGCAGATGTTGGTGGACCACTATTTAAGTGAAATGGTTGCTCTTAGAGAGCAACTAGAGACTTTGGATAACAAAATCAGGACTTTTGAGGCCTTCAATGCCTTCATTTCTTTATACGTGGGCATTGAAGCTAAAATCAACAGACACAGAGCCTCTGTTGTATCTAGAAAGCAGGGCAAACTTAGAAGAGACATTGCAGCTTATGTTACTCGCAAGGCATATTTAGTAAAAGTTGCACACAAAGATTCACAACAGGATACGAACTCTTGCGGTCCTTTTCAACATACCAACAAGGTTAATAATACTGCTGGGGACAATACTTTGGCTAATACTACTGGGACTGGCCAGGGACAAACCAGGCAGAACATTAATAACAACAGTAATGCAGCTGTGCCTAATTCAGTTTTCCCAGTTTGAATAACTGTTGATTCCAACACAACGGGTCCTTTTTTGGTGGACAGTTCTGGGAACAAAAAGACTCCCAAGTGGTCCAACAAGGTGCAAACAAGAAACAAGAGGAAGAACAAAGGAAAGAAGAAATATTAGAATTTTCTATTAATGTTTTAAATTTAACTGACATTCCTTTGTCTCAGGACATGGTTTCTGTTCTTAAGAAAGGATTTTCCTTTATTCCATCTAACACAGTGCACCTTCCTAAATTGATAGTTGATTTTAAATTGTATTGTAGAAAGTCAAATTTGAAATACATTTTTGATGGTGTTAAAATTTCTGAAGTACATCAACATAGTACTAAGAAGAAAAGCACATACAATCATTTATTGAATCCCACTTTATCTGTGTTTAGTAAATTGTGTGGACACGATTTAAGAAAACTTGACAATAGACAGCATCAAGGGTCCAACCTTTCTGGGGGAGAGGTAACAGCTCTTCAGATTATGGCTGAAAATAAAAACTAGTGTATCATGAAAGCTGATAAAGGAGGGACCATTGTGGTTATGAACTCTCATGACTATGTGTCAGCTATTCACACACTACTAGCTGACAAGCATTGTTATTATTGATTTTGTTACTAAGAGGTTTTGTAGATTAGATGCTTGTCTATTTGATTTATTTAGTCAAGGTTGTTTTGACTATTCAGTTTACACTTTTTTGCTCATGGAATACCCCAAAATTGTTACGTTGTTTGGAATACCGAAGGTGTACAAACTGGCTGAACAACTTCCCTTTAGACCAATAGTGTCAGCTGTTTTTTTCAAAACAGAAACCATTTCTGTTTGGTTAGATGATTTGTTAAATCCAGTGGTACAAAATTCTAAATTTTACCTTTGTGATTCCTGGCACCTTTTAAAACTGTTGAAGAAAATTCAAGTGAAGGATAACAACATTCACTTTGCTTCTTTGGACGTAGTTTCTCTGTACACAAGTATTAATCAAAAACTAGGTATTGAGTACATGAGGGACTACCTTAGTAAACAAGACAATTTTAACAGCACTTTAGTTTTTACTTGCTGTACTTTAATGGAGTTAGTGTTAGAAAACAAATTTTTCAAGTTCAAAAAGCAGATATCAGGGGTTGCTATGGGTGCACTTGTAGCACACAGTTTTGCAAATTTAGTAATGGCCACTTGGGAGACCAAATTTTTGGTCACTCATTCCATGGCTCACAACATCATTTTTTATAGACGATACATTGATGACCTGATTTTTCTATGGAAGGGAGATATTAATTTGTTTTCCATCTTCTTTCAGGACCTGAACTGTACCACTAATTTCTTAAAATTCACCTTGGGAGGTTTTGGCAGTAGTATAGATTTTTTGGACTTGCACTTGACCATTAATTACACCAATTGCAATTTCCAAAGTAACATCTACAGAAAATCAACCTTTGTCAATCAGTATTTACATCATGACAGCTTACATCCTCATCACATGAAACGAGGTGTAGTTAAGGGACAGTGTATAAGACTTAGTCGATTAACTAGTAGAGATGACGTTTTCCTGGAAGAAACTTTTAAGTTAAAAGGTTTCTTTATAGACAGGGTATATGGAACTCATTGGTTAAATCAAATTATTGGTGAAGTTTCTAGATTGAGATCTAATATTGCAAGTCCCATTCTAGCCTCCCTTGATGAAATTGATTCAAATAGATTGGAAGTAGTTTACAACACTACGGACAAATACAATTTGTCCTTTTCCTTACCTATTACCAATGAAATGACGACCATTAGAGACATTATTCTTAATAATTGGAAAGTCGTGCTAGGTAACTTTGATTTAGCAAAGATTCTAGGTGACCGTCCTGTTTTTAGTTACAAAAAAGTATGTAGCATCAAGATGATTTTAGAGAGAGGATCCAGAGACTCAAAGTCCATTTGTGGCTTAACTCATGTAGACAATGTAGATTTATTAGTGGAACATCCACAATCACTTTTAAGCACAACAACAGGACCTTAACATCAAGGGGACATTACACATGTAAAACCGCCAATATAGTTTACTTATCTCAATGTGCTTCATGTGAGCATTTTTATATTGGAAAAACTATATGTACTTTGAATAAACGTATTTATGAACACACTTTGGCCATCAAGAAAAAGGACATGTCCAACGCTTTAGCTAGATATTCTTTGGAATGTCCTTTGTTCAAAAAGTTTTCCTTTTCTGTATTGGAAAGGGTAAACAATGCACTTTTCAGTGGTGACTTTAAAACACTTTAGAGTGCCACAAAGCAATTTGGCAGATCATGTTAAACGCTGACCAGCTTCTGGGTTTAAATGACATGATTAACATTAAATGCTTTTTATAGGCACAAAGATTTTAGTGTATGTTTTATAATGTAAAATTTATAATTGTTTTACAATTGCTACATGTATGCAGATATTATTATTATTATTTTTTGTAAACAGTGGATTACACAAATTTGTGATTTACAGTGTATACACACACATATATACATTTTATAAGTAATGATTATATCATTATTTATTAGAGTAAATTGAAAATGTATTTTTATTGGTTATTCATTACATGTGATGCCTTTCATAGGTATTTATACTCTGTGAAATATTTGGGTGTGTTTCTGAAGAAGTTCAGTAGCATTAAATCGAACGAAAACGTTCAAATTTAGATTGTGGTGTCCGTTTTCTTTCCCTCACCAGCAGTGTTTCAGTCACCATTGTATTGTGATATACTACATGATGTACAGCAAAACATGCCTCATATGAAGTAAGTGGAAATATTATGAAAAACCCATGTGTGGTGTTCTGTAACCAGGAGTGTTGCATGATGGGAGTGATTATTTATTCAAATGCATTTTCACAGTTAGGATTGCCACCTATCCAGCATGTTTCTGAATTATCAAGAAATCTGAATGATTCTTTGGTAGTCTGGAAACCACTGTATACACTCTGGTATTCTGTTTGGAAGTACTGACAGAATGCATGAGTTTGTTAATAAGCAACCTCTGGCTTATTCTTCAGAAAAAGCATCACTTAAGTGATGCAGTGGAGTCCAAGATAGTCTACAAAAAGAAAAAAAGAGTAAAGTGATGTAGATTGGGTAAGTGAAACTAGACTAAAAGGAATGTTCTGCCCTAATGACATATGCATTTACAATATAAAATATGCATGGATGTGGATGGAGATGGGTTGAGCCTGGGCAGAGTCACAGGTAATGCATGGCTTTAGTCCAGTTTTCGGCATTGCAAGAGGTGGCAACCCAATCCATAGTGTTAATGGGCAGGAAGGGCCATAGGATAAGTAAGTGGTGCTACAATACCATTGCCTACACTATGTACAAGAATGGCAATGATACAGATAGTCTTACTTCTATACCATCACTGCCTCATGATTTAGAGGATTCATTATATCACCATCTCTGTTCTCCAATATTTGGTCTGCCGCTGTGAAAGATAAGAGAAAAACAATAGTTAATACACATCCACACAGCAGTCAATGTATAAATGATCAATACCATGCCGGCATAACTGGATACAGTATACCTTCACATATATGTGGGCCAGCACAGTTGTTTTTCAACACCCATATGCATTTCACAGCAGCATGACATATGCACCACTAATGGGCTTCAGGTAAACATCCACTGCCTAAACCTTGGAGGTGCTTCACTGTGAGGTTAGCATAGTAGGCACATTATCTGAATGAGTGTATTTGTAACCTCAGCAATAAAAAAATGAACAAGCACAGGAATCTGTTTAATTCCAACCTCACCAACATGAGTGTTGAGGAAAAATAAAAAAAACAGAAAAACTAGTGGTCTTAAAACTTCATTGCTGTGCTGTCTCAATAATTTCCAAAAATCATGAAACCCAAACAGTGTTCCAAAGCAACAAGCCTTTATTCATCACAGACAAGCAATCCTCAGTAACAAAAAAATCAGAAATGTTTTACAATGTTAAACATATCAGCTTTTATACACTTAAAAGTAAGTGTGGAAAATATATGTATTGTTTAATTTTCAACCAGCCAGTTCCAGGCAAACAATATAAACAGGGCAGTAAAAGTGCATTTAAGAACAGCAAGTACCCACCCCCACACACTACTACTGATTAGATCAAACTAAATCCTAATTAAGGAAAACACTACTTGCAAGACACATTTCAAAATCAGGTATTAAGAAAAGCATAAGATGCATATATAAATACTGACTTTTAACTAAAATCACCTTCAGCTAACTAATGCAAGCCTTCATCAGATCTGTGACAAGAACTAAAATCATATACATAGGTAGATAAGTAAGAAGAGCTAACTAGATAGATATAAGGAAAAAAAAACAGCTAACTAACCATAAACATTATCTAATTAGAACACTATAAATATAAATATACATATCTGTGTACTAATATCTAATAAGCATCCAAGTTATTTACAGCTCAAAAAAAATGTCAGTGCTTTGCAGTCGAGAGAAGAAAGAAACACTGTCATGTTAGTTTTCATGTTTACACAATGAAAACCAGTAGACAAACTACACAAAAATACAGAAAACAGTGGATGAAGTAAACTAGTAATGTTCATAAGTTTATAGGTGTGTACTAGGCTAATGGCCCTGGAGCCTTTATAAGCCTAGCCCATAGAATTACACTGACATTTTGCCACCTGACCTTAGTACCCAGTGCCTCTGTTGAGTAGAGCCACTGCAGTGATCCCTGGGGTGAATTTTCTATTTCCCATCCACTCATCAAGATTTCTCTTGAAGAGGGCCTTGTCATGTATGGGAAGTCTATTCCATAGCATGGGCAGTCTCTGGGTTATGAACCTATCCCTCCAGAATGTTCTGTTGATTGTGGTAATGAGGTTGAGGTCTCTGAAGCATGTGGTGCAGAGGGATTGAGATTTCTTTAGATGTAGCACTTCTAACAGAGCTGGGCCAGATATGGCTTTGTAAGTCAAGTAGAGATCGTCTCTAAGTAGACGATATGAGACAGAGAATAGTTGGAGTTTTTTGAGTCTGTCCATATAGGACAAATGTTTAAGGCCTAGGATCCTCTTTGTGAGGCACTTTTGTTGCCTCTCCAGTTGTTGCAGGTGTTTAGTGAGGTACATGCCAAATGGGGCATTGTATTCAATGATTGGCCTAATGAGGGAATAGTAGAGGGAGGCAATGACCTCTTTCTTCCTGGATGCAAAGCCCTTAGTAATGAGATGTACCACACAGAATGACCTTCTGATCACAGTGGCAATGTGGTGGTCAAATGAGAGGTTGCTGTCAAGCTGTGTTCCCAGATCTCTTATAATACCTTCTGTGTTCGGTGGACTACCATCGATGTATAAAACTGTGTGTGTATAAGTGTGTACCAGTATGCTAAATGGGGTAATTATACCGAAACCTTATAGTAATAGCTGCATGAAAAAATTTGTTTTGAATCTACCATTTATCTCTGTTGTGATGCAGAAGTATACTAAATCTAATCAAATCAGAACTGAGGTTAAAGTAATTAAGCATATGTATATTTATACACATTCTATACATCATTTTATTATGTTTTAGTATGTTTGATACCTTAAGTACATAAAAGTATTTCCTCACAAATTTCCTAAAAAAACCTTTACAGCTTACGTAAATTCAACACTCTTAACAGAGCAATCGTAGTTAAGTCCTGGTTTTCTGAATGCCTTTAATTTTAGCTGCCAGCATGATTCTTTTTTCTTCAAAACACCACTGATGTGCCATTCAAGCTCATCCATCTCCACACAATCCAGAATGATAAATTTAAAACCAGAATGTCTGGGGTGTCCTAATAAGTGTTTGGATACGGCATTCCTCTGGCATTTATGTCTGATGTCAGAAAGATGACCTGAAGTCCTCCTTTTCAGTTTATTCATAGCATTACCCACATAAAATGCAGGGCAGTCATTACATTTGGCCCTATATACAACTTTTTTTCAGTATTACTGAATATTTCACCATCTTTTTAAGATGAGGGTGCTCAAATGAGTCGTACTCCATCAAGTATTCACAGAAAGTTCAGTTAGGTGGCCCACAGATTTTAGAGCTCATGTCATCCTGGTGTTCCTTAATTTTCTTTTCCACATAGGTACATATGCTTCTGCTCTTTTTATATACAAAAGTAGGATGTTCTCTTTAAAACCCCTACAAGCTGCTAATTGTCAGTGAGAGTGGGCCAGTTCTCCTTAATAATGCCTTTAATTGTATTGGAATCACAGGTGTAAGTTAGAATGCAACTGTCTTTACTTTTCTCTTCTTTTGGATTAGGTGGCCTCATTGCATAAATCTACCAAAATGCCTATTACACATAGGGTCACTATAAGTTTTAAAATCTCTAATAAGATCCAGGATCATATCTAACATGTTGGATTTATATCCTCTGGTTAAGAAATCATTTTCAAGATCATTCATATTTTTGAGAAAAGAGGCCAAATCTGTGGTAGTGCATGATAATCTGTAGCCTTGTGATCTTATAACATTGTGCTTAGTTTTTACTGGATGCATACTATATCTGTGAAGTAAGAAGTTCACTCTTGTCAGTTTCCTGTATAACTTACTAATTAATCTTCCTCTGTCTTTATCAATACTGGCAGTCATATCAAGGGACTGCACTGACTCCAAGCTAATGGAAGTGGTACATTTCAGGGAGGAGTTGGAGTTACTGATGTAGTGGATAAACTTAGAGAGTTTAGATTTCTCACCTTGCCAGATAATAAATACATCATCAATACAGTGAAAGTAGTTGGTCACAAATCTTCGGTATTCACTTTGCAGCACAAATTCCTCCCATTGGCCTAAAGCTACATTGACCAGGCTAGGGGCCATAGCTGCACCCATGGCTATCCCTCTTGATTGTATGTAAGCCTGGCCATTGAAACTGAAAAAAACTGTAACTCAACACCAAGTCTATTAGTTTTCCCAAGCATTCAGTTTGCCCTTGTGTAACATTGTTATTTCTGCTATAACCCTATGTAGCTGCTTCAGTACAGTCAATGTGTGGTAAACCAGTGTATAGGACTTCACCGCCAATAGTTACCAATATGCTTTGTTCATTTACATACACTTCTTTTATATTTCTTAAAAAATTAAGTGAATCTAAAATAAAGGAATCTCTTTTCAACAAGAGGCTGTAGAATAAAATCTTAGTATATGGCAGCAGCCTCTGATATGGAACCTTCACTGACAATAACAGGTATGTAAGGTGAATCTTCCCTATTCTTATGGGGTTTGGGAATCACAGAAAGCAAGGTAACTTGGGGTGAAGAGTGTTAAATCCTCAAAAACATTTTCACAAATAAGATCTTCATTAAGCATTGTGGTTAGCTTATCTTACCATTCTACATATGCAGGTTTAACCTACTCACAGGAATGTTTATAATAAAACTCAGGTGTGTTCAACATGTTCTCTATTTTTATTATATAATTGTCAGTATCTGTAACTAGTATGCCCCCACCATTGCCAGCCTTCATAATATGTCTAGTTCTATCATTGCTCAAATTCTTAAATGATAATATCTCATCCTTTGAAATATTATAAAACTTACATTCTGGTGTTTTTTTTGAGAGCCTTTCTTATGCCGAGCTCGCATTTTGTCTCGAAGGCTGCAAGTGTGGGATGCAGTGGGGGGCAAAAACTACTGAGTCTTTTAATTTTTTTCTTCAGTGCATTTTGGTTTATCTTCATCCTTGTTGTTTTTCTCGTGAAAGAAAAGTTTCAAATTCAACTTCCTCACATACATTTTTAAATCAGTGATGGTCTTTGTCTCCTTGCTCCTTCCCTGAAGTATGAATGTAAGTCCTCTGTTAAGTACTTTTTCTTCAAGTGCTGTCAGTGCTTTCTTCAAATGATTCCAGATCCTGGGGGCTAATTCCATCTGCAGGCTCATGACTCTTATGCATAGAAATTGTTGCTCCCCAGATACCACAACTCTCTCACCCCTCTCCACTGCTTCGTCCTTGTACCCCTTGGATCCCACAGATGGACATGAGAAAACACCAGAATCCTACCAAGCACAATACAACTCCTATGGCTCATATCACCAGAGTCCAGTACACATGAACAGGAATTATTATCACAGCAATTACAAC